>NW_011494708.1:10681159-10693395 GCF_000754665.1 Bison bison bison | reverse complement strand
ATATACAGTCAACCCTCTGGATTTATGGGCTTTTGATCAGTGGATTCAGTTAGCTGTAGATCTAAATTTCCGTACATGGTAGGTTGAATTTGCTGACGTGAAAAGTGAAGTGAAAGTGAAAGTCACTCAGTCTTGTCCAACTCTTGCAACCCCATGGACTGTAGCCCACCAGGCTCCTCTGTCCATGGGATTCTCCAGGCAAGGATACTGGAGTGGGTTGCCATTTCCTTCTCCTAACCAGGAATTGAATCCAAGTCTACTGTGTTGCAAGTAGATTCTTTACCAACTGTTCATTTTACTATGCAATTTTATATAGGACACTTGGGCATCTGTGGGTTTTGTTATACAAGGTGGATGCTTCTGGAACCAATCTTCATTGGATTCTGAGGGATGACTGTAGAGTAATAAGATATTCATAACTAGAGTATTCACTTTCTTGGGAAGAAAACTTGTATTTTGTATTATTTTTCTTTGCTTGTTCAGTTCTTATCAACATGGCTAAATAGGAAAATGAAATAGAGGTGAGACCCATGGGTGGAGGAGCCTGGTAGGCTGCAGTCCATGGGGTTGTGAAGAGTCGGACAAGACTGAGTGACTTCACTTTCACTTTTCACTTTCATGCATTGGAGAAGGAAATGGCAACCCACTCCAGTGTTCTTGCCTGGAGAATCCCAGGGATGGGGGATCCTGGTGGGCTGTCGTCTGTAGGGTCGCACAGAGTTGGACACAACTGAAGCGACTTAGCAGCAGCAGCAGCAGCAGCAACAAACATAAATAACCAGAAGTCTTCAAGAATGTATAAAATTCTCAAATGTACTTTAATCACAGAAAGGGAAACAGGTTACCTAGATGGTGTAAGAAAGACCACTAGAATTCAGGCCTTTTGACTACTAAATCAATATAATCTTCTCCTCAGTATATCTGTTTGTTCTTATAAGGTAAATTTCACCCAGATCTGGTCCACATATTGATGTAAGACTCTAAAGATCAAATTCTGAATTTACTTGAGAGGCGATAACATCCTTTTTGAATCATGTATTTTCTTTCATATTTTTATTAAGAATGATATTTGCATCATATGCATATATATGTAGATTTCCTGCTGTCCTGAAAGTAGGAATGAAATAGCTTTAATAGAATGTATACTTCCCCTCCTCCCACAGTTAAGTTCCTACATTTAATAAAAAAGTAGGTCCAGGTTAATTTTTATGCATCAATTTGTGACCTTGATAACCAGGCATTTATGGAGAGCTTTAAGCTATGATGCAGTCTTCCCTCTATGTAAATGCTGCTTGAATGTAGTTTTCAGTAGATGTAGTTGATTCTGAAGACACTTGAAATACTTCACATATGTTAATTATAGCAATCAAGACTCATAAAGCCTGGAATTTTACAACTTTTCAAAGAGCCTTTGGGAATAAAATATCTTCCAATTCAGTGGGCAAGTTAAATCCAATTATGCTTCTTTCTTTTTTTTTGGCAGCTTCCCCTTTTGTACTCTTAAAATCTGCAAACTTAGAAAAATGGCAAAAGAAAGAAGAGAAAGGCTCTAAACTATTCTTTTATCAAGAGAAACACAGTCCAATATTATCCTACCATTGTAAGCTCTTCTATTGCCAAAAAGCTCCCTATATTTATATGTAAGAAGGTTGTATTTTCTAGACTGAAAGAGAAAACTTGTCACCATTACCAGGACTTGTTATAGATACAGACAGCTACACCCACATATACACACATAGGCACACACACCAGAAAGCTACTTTTCAGTTTCAAGTACCAGCATTTGCAACCTTTTATACCTTTCTCATTTTTAATTGGAGAGAACTTAATTCGATAGAGAAAATTAAGAGCTGAGAAACTAATTATACAAACAGGAAATGGTAGAACCATATATAAAAATAGAACATTGACCCATAACCTGCAGAAACCTGCCTAGGAAGTTAACCTTCCCATACACTACACAGCACAGGACATCAGCCTGCTATAAGTTAGACTTGTAGGAAATCAGATTGTCATCTTTAGTTAACTAAAGAACTAAGAGCTTCTTGTTGAGGAACTAAAGAACCTCTTGATGAGGGTGAAAGAGGAGAGTGAAAAAGCTGGCTTGAAATTCAATATTAAAAACCACTAAGATCATGGCATCCAGTCCCATCACATCATGGCATATAAAAGAAGAAAAAAGTGGAAACAGTGACAGATTTTATTTTCTTGGGCACCAAAATCACTGCTGATGGTGACTGCAGTCATGAAATTAAAAGACATTGCTCCTTGGAAGAAAAGCTATGACAATCGTAGGCAGTGTATTAAAAGCAGAGACATCACTTCATTGACAAAGTTCTGTATAGTCAAAACCATGTTTTTTCCACTAGTTATGTATGGATAAATAGTGGAATAGTTATGTTGGGCCATAAAGAAAGCTGAAAGCTGAAGAACTGATGCTTTTGGATTGTGGTACTGGAGAAGATTCTTGAGAGTCCCTTGGACTGCAAGATCAAACCAGTCAATCCTAAAGGAAATCAGTCCTGAATATTCACTGGAAAGACTGATGCTGAAGCTGAAGCTCCAATACTTTGGCCACCTGATGCAAAGAGCCAACTCATTGGAAAAGACCCTCATGCTGGGGAAAAGTAAAGTCAAAAGGAAAAGAGGGTGGCAGAGGATGAGATTGTTAGACTCACCGACTCAATGGACATGAATTTGAGCAAACTTCGGGAGATAGTGAAAGACAGAGTTGCCTGGCATGCTGGAGTCCATAGGGTCACAAAGAGTCAGACATGACTTAGTGACTGAACAACATATTTTGTAATAGTCCAAGGAACTAAATGATAACTTTCATAGCATTTAGCTCAAAATGTCCAGGACTTGATTAATAACTGACATTTTAATTTTTGTCCCTGCTTCCAAGTTAGGACAAACCAGGAAAAGTCAAAAGTGTGTCCCTTAATCAATCTCACAGGATGCCCTATGTATATACTATGTAGGTACACATAGTGGACCTACAACTTCTGCCTACTAAGTCTCTGATCAGGGTGTACCTAAAGGCTGCCTTTTTTCCCCATTAAACACACACACACACACACACACACACCCCCAAGTGGTAGTGTCTGCCTTCCTTACCAAAGCAAGCTCTGAATAAATAGCCTTTGCTTTTCTCATTTGGTTGGTTTTCATTTATTTCCATGGAGCAAAAAATCAAAATCAACAACAACAAAAATCTCTGTTTCAGAATCTCTAAAATGCTTGAAAGTACTCATGGTTCAAATATCCACTTTCATAATTAAACTCTTATCTTTTTTATAAAGTCATCTAATGGAAATTATTTCACTTTGGGAACATTTTTGTTATTTTTAAAAATAGTAAATTATGTATCTACACATTTGTTAATATTATGATTCTAAATGAATTTTCATTTATAGAATCCATATTTTTTAATGTTTTCATTGAAAATCTAAGGTAAAATTATCCATATTATATGGACATATGTGTGTATATCTGTGTGAGTAGATATGTGCATATGTATATGTTTTTTAAAAAATATATATATATATGTAAGTCAATGGAACAGAATATGAGTTTATTATAAAACATTAAAATGTTATCTTCTTGCTTTGTATTTATTATTTAAGTAATTATATAAATAATACCTGGTTACATGATTACCAAAATAATAATTTTCTTTACAGATCATTAAGAATTTACAATTGACTGAGTTATTCTATTATTAGAGTGTATTTTTAAAAATTTTTGTTTGGAGTATAATTGATTTACAATGTTGTGTTAGTGTCTGTGGGCTTTCCTCATAGCTCAGTTGGTAAAGAATCCACCTGTAATGCAGGAGACCCTGATTCATTTCCTAGGTTAGGAAGATCCACTGGAGAAGGGATAGGCTACCCACTCCAGTACTCTTAGGCTTTCCTTGTGGCTCAGTGATAAATTAGACTGGGATTAAAATATACATGATATTATATATAAAATAGATAACTCACAGGGATCTATTATTAGAATATTAGTCAACAATTTTTTAGCCCTGGCTTTTATCATTTTCTTACTTTACAGGGATAAATAATGAAAGTCAAATTTTCCATACATTATTGTTTCATTAGCTATCTTCTTTATAGATCTTGGACAGTTTATTTAGAATAGTTTTGTTCATTTTGCTTTTTAATATGAGAGCACTTGGAAAACTTATAATATAATTTTTCCATACATTTATCTTACAATAAACAAGAAAACATAAAGTCAGGATCAAGGAAAGAAAATATAGGACTGCTGCTGCTGCTAAGTCACTTCAGTCGTGTCCGACTCTGTGCGACCCCATAGATGGCAGCCCACCAGGCTCCGCCGTCCCTGGGATTCTTCAGGCAAGAACACTGGAGTGGGTTGCCATTTCCTTCTCCAATGCGTGAAAGTGAAGTCACTCAGTCGTGTCCAACCCCGAACGACCCCATGGACTGCAGTCTACCAGGCTCCTCCGTCCATGGGATTTTCCAAGCAAGAGTACTGGAGTGGGGTGCCATTGCCTTCTCCAAATATAGGACTACCCAAACTCAAATGTTACAGATTCCTATTCTGTGTCAATAAGCCTTATGCAATTAGTTACTTTTTCCCCTCAATTCTGTTTTCTTTTTATATAATCTTATCATATTTCAATGTGATGTTTAAGTTTTAGTTCAACTCGGTAGAAGTCATAAATATGAACATCTACATACTAGGAATCTTACTGTATTGGCCTTTGTGTGTATCCATATTCTATTTTGCAAAGCATATTACTAACAGTGCATATAATGATTTCAAACAGTACTCATCACTACAGTTTATAGTGACATTATGTGACACTAGATAAGTTTTTTGACCTGTCTACACCTCAGATTTCTCATTTATAAACTAGGGATTGCAACAGTATTTACTTCATAGGATAAATATTTAGAATTAAGAGCACTAATAATATGCTTAGATTGGTATCTGGAACAAAATAGCAGCTCAATAAACATTAACTATTACCTAACAGCACTGTCAAATGAATGTCATTCATGATCATTGGATCAAAAGAATGATAAGCTTTCTTCTTGTTTAGGCTCTCCACTGCATGATTTCTATGGTATAATGTTTCCTCCCCTAAACATAACACCAGGAGAAAAATCTCACTGGATTTTCACTAGGAGGAAAATCTCACTGGATGGTATCTAGTAACATTGAACTGGAATTCCTGTGTAGGTGGTAAAGTCATTTATCCCTATTCTTCATCAGTTCAGTTCAGTTCAGTCACTCAGTCATGTCTGACTCTTTGCAACCCCATGAACCACAGCATGGCAGGCCTCCCTGTCCATCACCAACAGGTGGAGTCCACCAAAACCCATGTCTGTTGAGTTGCTGATGCCATTCAACCATCTCATCCTCTGTCGTCCCCTTCTCCCCCTGCCCTCAATCTTTTCCAGCATCAGGGTCTTTTCAATCAGGTGGCCAAAGTATTAGAGTTTCAGCTTCAACATCAGTTCATTATTCATCCAATGAACACCTAGGACTGATTTCTTTTAAGATGGACTGGTTGGATCTCCTTGCAGTCCAAGGGACTCTTAAGAGTCTTCTCCAACACCACAGTTCAAAAGTATCAATTCTTTGGCACTCAACTTTCTTTATAGTCCAACTCTCACATCCATACATGACCACTGGGAAGACCATAGCCTTGACTAGATGGACCTTTGTTGGCAAAGTAATGTCTCTGCTTTTTAATATGCTGTCTAGGTTGATCATAAATTTCCTTCCAAGGAGTAGGTATCTTTTAATTTCATGGCTGCAATCACCATCTGCAGTGATTTTGGAGCCCAGAAAAATAAAGTCTCTCACTGTTTCCACTGTTTCCCCATCTATTTGCCACACATTCTATTTACGTCATTGAGTTCCTCAACTTACAAACTCTCTGTCTTTAGATTCAAAGTCTAAGGATATTTGAGACCGTTGTGATTGACTGTGCTTTTCTTAGTCTTCACGTTTCAGACTAAATGACTGATGGTTCTGTAGTATTATCCACCTCCACTCAAATTCCCTGTCCAATTCCTTACCTCTGTGGCACCACTTGGTTGTCTCTCCTGGGCCCATCACTTTTTGCCATTATTTTGCTCATTCACTGTCCTTCTTTCTCATTGTTTTTTGATATTATTGTTGGGGATTTTTTTGTTTGTTTGTTTGTTTACCTAATGTATTCAGTAGGCTATATGATATATTAAGGATGTGATTTCATCCATCCTGCCTCTTCTTAAGTATGATATCTGGGTGTTCAAATAATATGTGGAATAACCACACACTGGGAAATCTAGAACTTGTTTGCATAATTCTACTCCCCAAATTAGAAAAGTAAGGAGGCATAATGGAGAGGGTTAAGGTTAGAGAAGGGTAAAAGTGTCAGGAATATTAGATTTTCCTTCTGTTTGTCAATATAAACAGCTGTTTATTTAAGCAGCTTTCAGTAAGAATATAAATGTATGCAGATACAGAGAATGGTATATGATATCCTATATCAAAAAATAGGGATTTCAGTTTTCCTTGTTATAAAGCATCTGTAATGTAACACTAATCTGAAATAACAATTGAAATGACACAAGCATTTAGACTTGACCTGGTAGTTATAGCTATTCAAGAGTCTTTGCTGTTCAGAAATTTAAATATTTTGTCTTCTACAGTTAAAAACTGTTCTCTTGACTAGAAGACCTATTGGACCAACTGAACTAGAAAAGTTAGTACATGCTCTTGGTACATTCAATATAACATTTATTTGTTGTTTGTTATTTTAGTTTTTTCTCTACTTTTCGGATGCTGCTTTTTGCTGTGAGAATGTAAAATCCTATAAGAACAATGCTTTATTTATTTGGCATTTCCACAGTGCCTTGTGTAATGCTTTTCTGATAAGAATTGCTGACTAAATGGCATCTATATACACTTGAGACTATAGACTACTCTTTACACTGCCACCATATAAATCACTATTTTAGCTCTCTTTAAATCCTGAACAATGTACTGAGGCTCATATTTATAGTTAGTTACCATAGTAAGTGCAAAATAAAGTCATACTGAAAGAATGATATAACCTAATTTGAGCTCATTTGGATTCCCTATCCAGAGAAACTGAAACAATCCATGTGTTATCTTAAGTTGCTAAGTTTGGGAGTAATTTGTTATGCAGCAATATATACCTAATACAGGCATCAAAGTACATACATCTGCTCATTCAAAAATGTACTGCCTGGACAAGTTACTATAATAAACTACAGAAAAACTGGGCAAAAGTTACTCCCGTACTCTAATAGGTAGGTAATACATGTGAATAGCTACGTGGTAATAAGGTAGAAAGTGATATACCTTAAAATATTTTAAAATTCAGGGCTAAGAGAGCATAAAAGAGAGGACTTTGATGTTGAACTGTATACCCTCTCCCTTCAAAAGATATGTTGTTGCCCCCAATACCTCAGAATGTGATCTTATTTAGACATAGGTTTTTTTGCAGATGAACTAGTTCAATTCAGATGAGGTCCATTGGAGTAAAGTGGGCCCCTAATTCAGTATGACCAGTGTCCTTATAAATAAGACAGCTTTGTGAGAACAGATTTACAGAGAGATAATGCCCTGTGATGACAAAGATAAATATCGGACTTCCGCTACTGCAAGCAAAGGATTGTCAAATATCGATGGAAAGCCAGCAGAAGCTAGGAAAAGGCAAGAAAGGAGGTCCCTACAGGTTTCTGGTGTTGTGGCTCTGCTGACATCTTGACTTCAAACTTCCAGCTTTCAAAACTATGATTTTAAGCCACCCAATCTGTGATAATTTGTTACAACAGTTACAGGAAACTATTACATAAGGCTTTGGATTCAGACCACTTGGATTTCCATCCAGGCTTTGCAGACTAATGCTGGGCTCTTGGGCAAGTTACTGAACCTCTAGTTTGTGATGTGTTTCTTATGGCAGCCTGAGAAAAATAACAGGGAGGGAGGGTTTTCCTAGCATCTCATTAGGATTTCAGGAGAACAGAAGCATCTGTTCTCACGTGTCTGTCTTCCTTATAAGGACACTGGTCATACTGAATTAGGGGCCCACTTGACTCCAGTGGACTTTGCTAAGCTTCATGTATCCTCCATCATCCAGAGGTACCTCCAACCCAAGCACTCAGATTTTAGAGCCAGTGCAGGAATCCTACTTCCTCACGTGACATGTTGTATGTTTGGAGTGTTTTGAGGCACTAGACTAAACTTTGTGCTTCAGTTTTCAAATCTCTAGGATGGATATTTAGGATAGATTTTATAATTCACAGTTTTGTCACAGGGTTAATTGAGGCAGTGCAGACAGAGTTTTAAAAGTAGTGCTGTGTGCATTTTAAGTGCTTAATAAGGCTCAAATACCATATTTTCTTTGGAACCAGACTGTCTCATCACACATGGATTTGACTGTAGCTGAGAAAGCAAAAGGACTTCCTTTCCATTGGTGTTTAAGTATGCATGGCCTAGTTGGTCTCTGACACTAGGCCATTTCAGAGTTTCTTCTTTCACACACATTGGAGATGATGGTTGCATGAGTTAAAACCTACAGAATGATGGTTTCTTTCCTAGAAGTCTCTTTTGCAGCAGAAGTTGAATCTTCCAAATGTCTAATACACAATGAAGAAGGCAGCTACACAGTAAAGTATTATCTTTTCTTAGCACCAGTCTGCTCCTATAACATTTCACAATGAATCTCAGTTAAGCCTGCCTCTGAAGGATGGAAATGGCTCAAAATAATACTAATACTCTTCGGACACTTAATGTGACATGCCACCAGCTGTGTAACTCAGCCAAATAGAAGAGAGTCAGAAAGAGAGGGCAGATAAAAATACTGTACTCCCTGGGCACAATGAGTTATAGCTTCAAAAGAAGGAGAGGAGTTGAGTACTGTTAGGAAAACAACAGTGGCTGTCAGACCCACCTTGCCTGAGGCCCTCTGAAAGCAGGAGGTTTTTTGATCACAAACAAGAGCTAAGTGAACCTGTAAGAGAGAATCCTAAACTACACTAGTTTGGGCAAATAGTTGCTGCCTCTGAAAAAAAGAAGATTTCTTATGTGAATGCCATGTGGAAAGGATTATAGCCAAAAGGACTGCCTTGTAGTCCATAGCTGGGCTTCTCCAGTCACTGATCACTGCAGGAAATATATTCTGAGCAAACATTGTCTAAGATCTTTGCCCATGACCTTAATAAAGAGCTTAGGCTATACCCATTGAATTTACAGATGAAATAAGTATTAATAGTACAGATTTCTTTGTAAGATCAGTTTTAGTAAGAGTACAATTTTATAGCAATATTTTTTTTCTTTTCAACAATGCAAGGGGGCAAGAGCAAAGCAATACTCTAAAGGAGAGCTTAAAAGAAGCAAAATGGAATAAGGAAAAGCTGATTATGTACACACACCTAGCTGAACATCTCAGTGGATAAAAGGGGATAGATCTACATTGACATGGTGATGTTCTATTTAATGGTGTAATAAAATTCTACTAAGGAAGGTGTTCAAAAGGTATCATTAAAGTGTTAATATTTTTTTTCAATTCTTGTTTTGATATTTCCTGAAAACGATTTCATTATTGTTTCTATGGATAAGGTCCTCAGTGATTTGAACTTTTGCCAGTCTACCATTATCAGTCCCCTTATTTTTCTAAATACAGAAATGTATAGAAAAATGGAAAGAATATTAGCTGCATACTTAGTAACTATAGAGCAGAATTTAGCATTTTTTTAAGTTTTAAGTACATTTCTTATTGTCATCAGCTAAACTACAAGGGAAGTCCAAGAATACTAGAGTGGGTAGACTATTCCTTCTCTAGCAGAACTTCCTGACCCAGGAACTGAACCAGGGTCTCCTGCATTTCAGGCAGATTCTTTACCAACTGAACTATCAGGGAAGCCCTCTATTGTCATATAACATACATAAAGAAATGTGTACCTTTGAATAAATTTACATAAAGTGAATATACTCTAGTAACTAGTATCCAGATTGAGGATTAGAACATTGTCACTCCTCACGAAGTATCCTTATCTTGCTCCCAGACACTGCTTTTCTCTAGATAGGCACTATCCATAGTGCTAATACTGTTTATAACTTTCTCCTCTCTTCCTATTTTATGTTAATGGTATCATATTGTGAGCATCTTTTGTTGACTATCTTCTTACTCCTTGGAAGGAAAGTTATGACCAACCTAGATAGCATATTGAAAAGCAGAGACATTACTTTGCCAACAAAGGTTCCTCTAGTCAAGGCTGTGGTTTTTCCTGTGGTCATGTATGGATGTGAGAGTTGGACTGTGAAGAAGGCTGAGCACCGAAGAATTGATGCTTTTGAACTGTGGTGTTGGAGAAGACTCTTGAGAGTCCCTTGGACTGCAAGGAGATCCAACCAGTCCATTCTGAAGGAGATCAGCCCTGGGATTTCTTTGGAAGGAATGATGCTAAAGCTGAAACTCCAGTACTTTGGCCACCTCATGCGAAAGGTTAACTCATTGGAAAAGACTCTGATGCTGGGAGGGATTGGGGGCAGGAGGAGAAGGGGACGCCAGAGGATGAGATGGCTGGATGGCATCACTGACTCAATGGACATGAGTCTCAGTGAACTCCAGGAGTTGGTGATGGACAGGGAGGCTTGGCATGCTGTGATTCATGGGGTCGCAAAGAGTCGGACATGACTGAGTGACTGATCTGATCTGATCTGATGTTTGTTCAGTTAATCTATACTATTGAGAATTGCAAGAGTTGTTTATTCTCATTGATGTATCTTGCTGCTGCTACTGCTAAGTCGCTTCAGTCATGTCTGACTCTGTGCAACACCATAGACGGCAGCCAACCAGGCTCCCCTGTCCCTGGGATTGTCAAGGTAAGAACACTGGAGTGGGTTGCCATTTCCTTCTCTATAGTGCTCTATTATTTGAATATACCACTATTTAGTTATGCTATTAATGGCACCCAAGTCCAGTACTCTTGCCTGGAAAATCCCATGGATGGAAGAGCCTGGTAGGCTGCAGTCCATGAGGTCACTAAGAGTCAGACACGACTGAGGGACTTCACTTTTACTTTTCATTTTCATGCATTGGAGAAGGAAATGGCAACCCACTCCAGTGTTCTTGCCTGGAGAATCCCAGGGACAGAGGAGCCTGGTAGGAGGCTGTCTATGGGGTCACACAGAGTTGGACACGACTGAAGTGACTTAGCAGTATTACTATTGAGGAACATTTGGATTATTTCCATTTGGGATAATATAGCTGGCATTGTTTTTAACAATTTGCATATGACTTTTGGTAGAAGTATTTAATAGACATTTCTGTTTGGCACTCTATGCTGGTGGGTGAGGGACTGGCAGAATAGGTCTTCAGATAGTTATTATCAGGAACAGATTTTATGAGCCCAATTCTTTACCTCCTCATGTCTAGAAAAGCACTAAAATATTTCATGGTGATGAATATTGCTCATGACTGTTGCTCCATGCAGAAAAATTGATAAGACTAGCAGAAACCTTCTGGAAAAATACATCAGTTCAGTTCAGTTCAGTTGCTCAGTTGTGTCCGACTCTTTGCAACCCCATGAATCCCAGCACGCCAGGCCTCCCTGTCCATCACCAACTCCCGGAGTTCACTGAGACTCACGTCCATTGAGTCAGTGATGCCATCCAGCCATCTCATCCTCTGTTGTCCCCTTCTCCTCCTGCCCCCAATCCCTCCCAGCATCAGAGTCTTTTCCAATGAGTCAACCTTTCGCATGAAGTGGCCAAAGTACTGGAGTTTCAGCTTTAGCATCATTGCTTCCAAAGAAATCCCAGGGCTGATCTCCTTCAGAATGGACTGGTTGGATCTCCTTGCAGTCCAAGGGACTCTCAAGAGTCTTCTCCAACACCACAGTTCAAAAGCATCAATTCTTCGGCTCTCAGCCTTCTTCACAGTCCAACTCTCACATCCATACATGACCACAGTAAAAACCATAGCCTTTACTAGAGGAACCTTTGTTGGCAAAGTAATGTCTCTGCTTTTGCATATGCTATCTAGGTTGGATGTAACTTTCCTTCCAAGGAGTAAACGTCTTTTAATTTCATGGCTGCAGTCACTATCTGCAGTGATTTTGGAGCCCCAAAAATAAAGTCTGACACTGTTTCCACTGTTTCCCCATCTATTTCCCATGAAGTGATGGGACTGGATGCCATGATCTTCGTTTTCTGAATGTTGAGCTTTAAGCCAATTT
>NW_011494708.1:10679366-10680568 GCF_000754665.1 Bison bison bison | reverse complement strand
AGGGTGACAATATACAGCCTTGACGTACTCCTTTTCCTATTTGGAACCAGTCTGTTGTTCCATGTCCATTTCTAACTGTTGCTTCCTGACCTGTATACAGATTTCTCAAGAGGCAGGTCAGGTGGTCTGGTATTCCCATCTCTTGAAGAATTTCCCACAGTTTATTGTGATCCACACAGTCAAAGGCTTTGGCATAGTCAATAAAGCAGAAATAGATGTTTTTCTGAAACTCTTGTTTGCATATTTCCCCCTTCACCAAAATCACATATAAAATGACCTTCCTCCCACCTCTTTAAAGCAGTTTCTCAGAGCTATCTGAAGTGCTGTCTCCTGCACTGAAGTACTCATTTTGCACTAGTTAAAACTTAACTCGCAAATTTCATGTTGCACAAGTTTTTAAAAGTTGATACTGTCAAAGACTCAGCTAACGAAAAGCCATGGACTCTATTTACTATAGCTCTCCCAACTTCCTTGCCATGAAAATCTTACATGTGGCTTGCCATGGTTGCAGACACTGAATTCCAGTTCCCTGCTGATCCCAAATAAAAGCATCTTTGCTAGAAAAATACCTGGCACTCTGTTTCAGATGGACAATATATCATTTGCTCTGGAGCATGAAAAGAGACAGTGCTGGTTACATGGATCTATGCTAACTGAAATTTTGTTTTACTTGCCTGAAAATAACACTATTTTTTATGTTAGAGATCTGGAAACAAATTTTAATTTTCTAATTAGACTTTTGAGATATAGACACATATGTATTTGTAAGAATAATACAGAGAGACCCCATGTATCATGTATTCACTTATCCCAATGATAGCCAATTGGAAAACTGTAGTGCAGTGTCACAACCAGGATATTGATGTTGACATCCTTGCATTCAAAGTACAGAACATTCCCATCAGCCACAAAGGTCCTGTGTCCTTTAATAGTCATAATCACTTCCCTCTCTGTCTCCCCTTCTCTTTTTTCCCAATCAATTACTAATCTGTTCTCCATTTCTATAATTTTCCTACTTTAAAAAAAAAAATTGCTTAATTATTAAAACATGAAAGCTCATTGTTGAATTAGAAAACAAAGAAAGAAGAAATAATTAATATTTTAATAATGAATATTTCATTATCCATTTTTTTACATAGTTGAGCACACACAATATATGTGATTTTTGTTTCCTGCTTTATTACTTTATTTTTTTTACTTAT
>NW_011494708.1:10621123-10679266 GCF_000754665.1 Bison bison bison | reverse complement strand
TCAACATGAATCCGCCACAGGTATACACGTATTCCCCATCCTGAACCCTCCTCCCCATACCATCCCTCTGGGTCATCCCAGTGCACCAGCCCCAAGCATCCAGTATCGTGCATCAAACCTGGACTGGTGACTCATTTCATATATGATATTATACATGTTTCAATGCCATTCTCCCAAATCATCCCACCCTCTTCCTCTCCCACAGAGTCCAAAAGACTGTTCTATACATCAGTGTCTCTTTTGCTGTCTCGTATACAGGGTTATTGTTATTATCTTTCTAAATTCCATGTATATGCATTAGTATACTGTATTGGCGTTTTTCTTTCTGGCTTACTTCACTCTGTATAATAGGCTGCAGTTTCATCCACCTCATTAGAACTGATTCAACTGTATTTTTAATGGCTGAGTAATACTCCGTTGTGTATATGTACCACAGCTTTCTTATCCATTCATCTGCTGATGAGCATCTAGGTTGCTTCCATGTCCTGGCTATTATAAACAGTGCTGCGATGAACATTGGGGCACACATGTTTCTTTCAATTCTGGTTTCCTCAGTGTGTATGCCCAGCAGTTCCTACTTTAAGAATGTGATATAAATTTAATTATCTAATATGTAGTATGTAGCCCTTTGTGATTGCCTGTTTATTTGGCAATTTTTACTAATTCCCTGGAGATTCATTCAAATTGTTGGGAGTATAAATAGTATTTTCTTTTTTATTCTTGACTAGTAGTCCCTGTGGTTGACTGTGGCTCAGATCATGAACTCTTATTGCCAAATTCAGACTAAAATTGAAGAAAGTAGGGAAAACCAGTAGACCATTCAGGTATGACCTAAATCACATTCCTTATGATTAGACAGTGGAAGTAAGAAATAGATTTAACGGACTATATCTGATAGATAGAGTCCCTGATAAACTATGGACTGAGGTCCATGACATTGTACAGGAGACAGGGATCAAGACCATCCCCATGGAAAAGAAATGCAAAAAAAGCAAAATGGCTGTCTGGGGAGGCCTTACAAATAGCTGTGAAAAGAAGAGAAGTGACAAGCAAAGGAGAAAAGGAAAGATATAAGCATCTGAATGCAGAATTCCAAAAAATAGCAAGGAGAGATAAGAAAGCCTTCATCAGTGATCAATACAAAGAAACAGAGGAAAACAACAGAATGTGAAAGACTAGAGATCTCTTCAAGAAAATTAGAGATACCAAGGGAATATTTCATGCAAAGATGGGCTCGATAAAGAACAGAAATGGTATGGACCTAACAGAAGCAGAAGATATTAAGAAGAGATGGCAAGAATACACAGAAGAACTGTACAAAACAGATCTTCACGACCCGGATAATTACAAAGATGTGATCACTGACCTAGAGCCAGACATCCTGGAATGTGAAGTCAAGTGGGCCTTAGAAAGCATCACTATGAACAAAGCTAGTGGAGGTGATGGAATTCCAGTCGAGCTATTTCAAATCCTGGACGATGATGCTGTGAAAGTGCTGCACTCAATATGCCAGCAAATTTGGAAAACTCAGCAGTGGCCACAGGACTGGAAAAGGTCGCTTTTCATTCAAATCTCAAAGAAAGGCAGTACCAAAGAATGCTCAAACTACTGCACAATTGCACTCGTCTCACACACTAGTAGAGTAACGCTCAAAATTCTCCAAGCAAGGCTTCAGCAATATGTGAACCGTGAACTTCCAGATGTTCAAGCTGGCTTTAGAAAAGGCAGAGGAACCAGAGATCAAATTGCCAACATCTGCTGGATCATGGAAAAAGGAAGAGAGTTCCAGAAAAACATCTATTTCTGCTTTATTGACTATGCCAAAGTGTTTGACTGTGTGGATCACAATAAACTGTGGAAAATTCTGAAAGACATGGGAATAACAGCCCACCTGATCTGCCTCTTGAGAAACCTATATGCAGGTCAGTAAGCAACAGTTAGAACTGGACATGGAACAACAGACTGGTTCCAAATAGGAAAAGGAATATGTCAAGGCTGTATATTGTCACCCTGCTTATGTAACTCCTATGCAGAGTACATCATAAGAAACGCTAAAAGAAGCACAAGCTGGAATCAAGATTGCTGGGAGAAATATCAATAACCTCAGATATGCAGATGACACCACCCTTATGGCAGAAAGTGAAGAGGAGAGTGAAAAAGATGGCTTAAAGCTCAACATTCAGAAAATGAAGATCATGGCATCCAGTCCCATCACTTCATGGGAAATAGATGGGGAATCAGTGGAAACAGTGTCAGACTTTATTTTTGGGGGCTCAAAAATCACTGCAGATGGTGACTGCAGCCATGAAATTAAAAGACGTTTACTCCTTAGAAGGAAAGTTATGACCAACCTAGATAGCATATTGAAAAGCAGACACATTACTTTGCCAACAAAGGTCCGTCTAGTCAAGGCTATGGTTTTTCCAGTGGTCTTGTATGGATGTGAAATTTGGTCTATGATGAAAGCAGATCGCTGAAGAATTGATGGTTTTGAACTTTGGTGTTGGAGAAGACTCTTAAGTGTCCCTTGGACTACAAGGAGATCCAACCGGTCCATTCTAAAGGAGATCAGTCCTGGGTGTTCATTGGAAGGACTGATGCTAAAGCTGAAACTCCAATACTTTGGCCTCCTCATGTGAATAGTTGACTCATTGGAAAAGTCTCTGATGCTGGGAGGGATTGGGGGCAGGAGCAGAAGGGGACGACAGAGGATGAGATGTCTGGATGGCATCACCGACTTGATGGACATGAGTTTGGGTGAACTCTGGGAGCTGATGATGGACAGGGAGTCCTGGCGTGCTGGGATTCATGGGGTCGCAAAGAGTCAGGCACGACTCTTTGAGTGGCTAAACTGAACTGAACTGAACTGAGTAGTCCCTGTTGTGGATGTACTGCGTGTTTAACCATTTACTATTGAAGTATCCTTGAGCTATTTCCAATCTTGGTTATTATGAATGTAGGTGTATGGACATTCATGTGTAAATTTATGTATAGATATAAGATTATTTTAATTTATCCAAGGTGAAAGTTTAAGAGTGCAATATCTGGGGAGTAGGGTTGATGCATGTATTATAAAAAAATACATATTTTCACAGCAGTTGTATCATTTTACCTTCCTGCCAGCAAAATATATGTGACAAAGTTGTGTATGTTGATCTTGTATCCTAAAGCATTGCTAACTTACATTTTTATTCTAGGACTTTTGTTTTTTGTACATTCTTTGGGATGTTAGATGAAAACAATTATGTGCTGTGCTGTGTGCTAAGTCTCTTCAGTTGTGTCCCACTCTTTGCGACGCTATGGAATGTAGCCCGCCAGGCTTCTCTGTCCATGGGATTCTCCATGCAAGAATACTGGTGTGGGTTGCCACTTCCTACTCCAGGGGATCTTCCCAACCCATGATAGAGCCCACATCTCTTATGGCAGGCAAATTCTTTACCACTAGCACCACCTAGAAAGCCCACAGATAGTCATGCCATGCAAAGCAGGAACAGTTTCATTTCTGTCTTTTCAGAGTGCTTGCCTTTTTATTTATTTCTTTTGCCTATTTCTCTTACATCAGTAGTGTCTGGAATTTCTGATACTCTGTTAAACAAGACAGAAATATTTTCCTTGTCACTATCTTATGGGGAACATAATCATTCTTTGATCATTAAATATTATGTTAGCAATAAGTTTTGTGTAGTTTTTTTTTTTTTTTCCTTTTTAATCTAGTTTAGAACATTGTCTTCCGTTCCTCATTTGCTGAGGTTTTATGTTAGGTTTTGTTGAATACTTTTTCTGCATCAATTCCTATGGTCATATGTTTTGCTTTATCAGCCTGTTAATATGGGGATTACATTGATTGAGTTTTAAATATTGAAGACTTGCATACCTAAAAGATAAACCCCACTTAGTCTTTTTATACATTGCTAGATTCTTTTTGACTATATTTCTAAAGGAGTGGTATATGTAAGTTCATATATTCTGTAGTTCTCTTTATTTGCACGTTTTCCTGGTTTTGGTAGCACAGTAATACAAACCTCATAAAATGAATTGTTTGCTCTTCTTTTGTTTTCTGAATGACAATTTGTAAAGTTGATATTAATCGTTCTTTGAATATTTAGTGGAATTCTGTAGTAAAACCATCTGGACCTGGAAATTTTTCCCTAAGAGCTGTTAAATTGCAAATTCAGTTTTTTTGATGATTGTAGAAACTATCCTGGTTTTCTGTTTCATCTTTGTTAAGTTTTGGGTTTTGCAGTCTTTGAGGATCTGATTGATTTCTTCTAAGTTGTTGACTTTATGAGTGTATAGTTGTTTACAATATTCTGTATGTACTTGAAATGGCTACAAGATCTGCAGTGGTATCGCCTGTTTCATTGCACATAATGATGATTCTTGTCTTCTTTTATATAACTTTTTCAACTTTGCTAGAGATTTATCAATTTTATTAATTTTTTAAAGGCCAAATTTTTTCCACTTATTTTATGTACTGCTCTCTTATATACTATTGCATTGGTTTCTGCTCTTTAATATTTCCTTCCTGTTTTCTTGATTTGAATTGGCTTAACTCTTATTTTTCTATTTTCTTGAGGGAAAGATTTAGTTTTTGTTCTTTGAGAACTTTCCTATTTTCTGGTATTAATAATTAATGGTATAAGTTTGCCCCTCAGCCCCCAATTTAGTTGTTTCTCATATATTTTGATATATCTTAAAGGTCCATCTAGTCAAGGCTATGGTTTTTCCAGCAGTCATGTATGGATGTGAGAGTTGGACTGTGAAGAAAGCTGAGCACCGAAGGATTGATGCTTTTGAACTGTGGTGTTGGAGAAGGCTCTTGAGAGTCCCTTGGACTGTATGGAGATCCAACCAGTCCATTCTGAAGGAGATCAGCCCTGGGATTTCTTTGGAAGGAATGATGCTAAAGCTGAAACTCCAGTACTTTGGCCACCTCATGCGAAGAGTTGACTCATTGAAAAAGACTCTGATGCTGGGAGGGATTGGGAGCAGGAGGAGAAGGGGACGCCAGAGGATGAGATGGCTGGATGGCATCACTGACTCGATGGACGTGAGTCTGAGTGAACTCCAGGAGTTGGTGGTCGACAGGGAGGCCTGGCGTGCTGTGATTCATGGGGTCACAAAGAGTTGGACACAACTGAGCAACTTAACTGAACTGAATTTTCTTTCAAGTTAATGTAGTTTATTACTTCCTTTTGATCCTGCATTTTGTACTTACAGATTTCTTAGAAAAGTATTGTCTAATTCCCTGTGTTTGGAGAGTTTCATTTTGTCTTCTTGTTAAGGATTTCTAATTTGCTTCCATTATGGTTAGAAGTCATAGTCCTGTATGATTTCAGTTTTCTTTTTTTTTCTTTAATTTGTTAGGTTGTTTTGTGGCAGTTTTATTTTACTTTATAGACTATAAATTTTTCTTCTGTTGTTCTCTGGTATGACATCTATAATGAATTTAACATTTTAAAGGAATATGGGAAAATCAGTTCAGTTCAGTTCAGTGGTTCAGTCATGTCGACTCTGCCACCCCATGGACTGTACCATGCCAGGATTCCCTGTCTATCACCAACTCTTGGAGCTTGTTCAAACTTACGTCCATCGACATGGTGATGCCATCCAACTGTCTCATTTTCTGTCTTCCCCTTCTCTTCCTGCCTTCATTCTTTCCCAGCATCAGGGTGTTTTCCAATGAGTCAGTTCTTCCCATCAGGTGGCCAAAGTATTGGAGTGTTAGCTTCAGCACCAGTCCTTCCAGTGGATCTTCAGGACTGATTTCCTTTAGGACTGGTTGGACCTCTTTGCAGTCCAAGGGGCTCTCCAGAGTTTTCTCCAACATTACAGTTCAAAAGCATCAATTCTTTGGTGCTCAGCTTTCTTTATGGTCCAAGTCTCACATGCATACATGCCTACTGGAAAAACCATAGCTTTGACTATATGGATCTTTGTCAGCAAAGTAATGTCTCTGCTTTTTAATATGTTTAGTTTTGTCATAACTTTTCTTCCAAGGAGTGAGCATTTTTTAATTTCATGGCTGCAGGCACCATCTGTAGTGATTTTGGTGCCCAAGAAAATAAAGCTTGTCACTATTTCCATCATTTTCCCATCTACTTGCCGTGAAGTGATGGGACCAATGCCATGATCTTTGTGTTTTGAATGCTGAGTTTTAAACCAGCTGTTTTACTCTCCTCTTTCACTTTCATCAAAAGGCTCTTTAGTTCCTCTTCACTTTATGTCAATAAGGGTGGTGTCATCTGCATATCTGAGGTTATTGATATTTCTCCTGCCAATCTTGTTCCCAGTTTGTGCTTCATCCAGCCCAGTATTTCACATGATGTACTCTGCATATAAGTTAAATAAGCAGGGTGACAACATACAGCCTTGACATAGTCTTTTAGCTATCTTGAAGCAGTCTGTTGTTTCACATCCAGTTCTAACTGTTGCCTCTTGACCTGCATACAGATTTCTCAGGAGGCATGTAAGGTGGTCTGAAATCTCCATGTCTTTAAGAATGTTCCACAAATTGTTGTGGATACATACAGTCAATGGCTTTAGCGTAGTCAATGAAGCAGAAGTAGATATTCTTCTGGAATTCTCTTGCTTTTTTCTATGATCCAGCAGATGTTGACAATTTGATCTCTGGTTCATCTGCCTTTTCTAAATCCAACTTGAACATCTGGAAGTTCTCAGTTCAAATACCATTGAAGCCTATCTTGGATAATTTTCAGCATTCTTGGCTAGCGTGTGAGATGAGTGTAGTTGTGTGGTTGTTTGAACATTCTTTGGCATTGCCTTCATTTGTGATTGGAATGGGAAAATACAGGAAATCTAAGGGAAAATTTTAATGATAAAGAGATAAAAAAGATGACTCACATTTAAGGAATTGTTTCTTTAATAAACTGTTAGAAAATAACCTGTTCTGTCAATGAAATGTAGCCTCATATCTTCTGAATTGTTTATTGTGGCAAACTATACATAGTATAAAAAGTATCATTTTGAAATTTTTTTTTTTTTTTTGAACAATTCAGTGGCATCAAGGACATTCACATTGTTGTGGAACTGAGGCAGGAAGCAGATGAGCCCCTTCAGGGTAAAACAATTGGAAATTCATTCCCTATTGACTGAAACTCCAAGTAGAGAATAGCAGGACAATTAAGCGAGGAGGCTTGACTCTGCCCATACCACAAATTTCTAGTTCCCGAAGTCAGGAGACCTCCCCTACCATACAAGTGCAGAAAAGCTCCTTGCAGCCCAATGTTGGGAGCAATGTCTAGGGATGTTCTTGGCTAAAAATGTGTGGGCACAGATGGAAGGATCCTGAGATATACCAAATATGGGCTGTAAATGAGGCAAATAAAAATGATTGGCCACAGTAAACCCAAAAGAAATTCCCATAAAAGTATTTCAAACTGCCCTGAAGATGCAACCAGCAATTAAAGTACTCTCCACCTGACTCTGCCTGTGTGTTTATCCACATGCACTGTACTCTTTTCCTTTTAATAAATACTTCACTTGCTTCACTACTTTCTGTTTTTCTGGAAATTCTTTTCTGCAAAGCAAAGGGGCCAGGGCCCTGTCACTGATCACTGGTATACTGGCTAGGATCTGATGCTTTCAACCACTTCTGAATCCAGCCTCAATTTCTGGCCTGAAAACTAAGCCCCACTCCAAGCAAGCTCAGGACACTGGAGATCAGAACCATCACTAATATTAAAAAATCAGACTTGGGGAGCAAACAATGTGCTTAAACCCAAACAAGCTTTCCAATAAATTATGTTCTGTAAAATAGAAACCTTATTCTGTATTATGCTGGAAGATAGTCATTGACTATACAAGAGATGTTTTCATTAAATGAATGTAGTCATTTTTTAAAGCTTTATTACCAGAAGAAGAGGCTTTTGATTAGGTTATTTTAACTTAAAGAGATGTCTATAATAATGTAATTTCTTCAGTCATTTCTAATTGTCATAGGTATTATCATTCCTATCATTTATATAATTAAGCTTATTTAATTATCCATTTTCTCTGTTTTATTTTTCAAAATATTATCTTGATTTCAGGGAATATTTTGACATACAACTTTGCTTTAAGCAGTCATTGTTGGCAGTAAGATGATTAGGAAAGTTAAGACAGCAGTCCACTGTCACTATCATGTTGATTTTAGTTGCTTATTTATCTTGTCAATATTGCAAATGGAATTAATATTATCATTTACTTAATCAATTACTGCATCTTACTCTTAATTTTTATTATTACCATCTTTCAAATTACGATTAGTGCTAGAAGCAAGTAATTGAAACTTCCTGAAACAGAGATAGAACCATGATTTTTTACTTCATAAATTTTTTTTTTATTACTTATTTTTGTTTTTCCTGAGCACTTAAAACTTTCATATCAGTTCAGTTGCTCACTCATGTTCAACTCTTTGAGACCCCATGGACTGCAGCATGCCAGTCTTCCCTGTCCATCACCAATCCTGGGGCTTGCTCAAACTCATGTCCATTGAGTTGGTGATGCCATCCAACTGTCTCATCTTCTGTTGTCCACTTCTCTTCTTGCCTTTAATTTTTCCTAGCATCAAGGTCTTTTCCAACAAGTCAGTTCTTCACATCAGGTGGCCAAAGTATTGGAGTTTCAGCTTCAGCATCAGTCCTTCCCATGAATATTCAGGACTGATTTCCTTTAGGATTGGCTGGTTTGATCTCCTTGCTGTCCAAGGGACTCTCAAGAGTCTTCTCCAACACCTCAGTTCAAAAGCATCAGTTCTTCGGTGCTCAACTTTATAGTCCAACTCTCACATCCACACATAATTATTGGAAAAGCCATAGCTTTGACTAGATGGACCTTTGTTGGTAAATTAATGTCTCTGTCTAGGTTGGTCATAGCTTTTCTTCCAAGGAGCAAATATCTTTTAATTTCATGGCTGCAGTCAACATCTGCAGTGATTTTGGAGCCCCCCCCCAAAAAAAAAAATAAAGTATGTCACTGTTTCCATTGTGTCGGGAGCCGTGTTAGGCATTACTGACAAAATGGAGGCATGGCTCCAACTCCCTCTCTTTGTTCCACAGGCACAGACCTGGGATGAAGGAGTTAGACCTTGTGATTCTGACTTGTTTTTTCCTCTCCTCAGCTTAGTTGACTGAAAAGAATATTAAGGTGCTTATTGTTCTTGAGAGGAGCATGAAAAGGCACAAAGCCTTCTGCAGCTGTGCTCAGAGAATAATTCATAAAGTTAATCATTGACATTTGTTCAAGGACTTTTGCAAAAGAGTATTCCAGGATGAGCACGTAGGCTGCAGCTTGAGGCCATGGGAGGGATTGCTATCTGAAGCCTATTTGTGAGGAAAGTGTTTATGGCAAAGGAGTTTGCTGAATTTAGGGCTTAGGGATAATGAAAATAGTTAGAAGCTAAGGGTTTAAGGAATGTTGTAATGTTAGCATATTCTACTATAGCTTATAGAGATTAGGAACTTTAGAGATATTAATAGCTAGAAGCCCTTTTTAAGAAACAGTGAGCTTAGGATACTAGGGTCAAACAGGATTTAGAAAGATAAGAAATAAACTGAGGAATGTGATATGTAGCCCAGGCATTAGCATGAGTTACTATGTATTCACATTACACGTGAGAAGAAGTAGATAAGAGAATCCCTGAGGCAGGAACTCCTTTTGAGGGGCAACAATGATTTATGGAGACAACAAATCTGGGTCAGGGGGAACTGAAAATGTCAAACCTCTGACCTAATGCTTTTGTAAAAGTATAAAAGAGAATCTTAAGGTTGAAATAAATAGGCAGTCCAGGAAAACTGAGAGGCTGCCTTGTTTCTCGCCGACACTGCTCATCTCTTCAGGTTGATTCCCTGGCTGCTGGAGCTGGACTCCAGCACATTGTTTCGCCATGTATTTTCCATGAAGTAATGGGACAAGATGCCATTATCTTTGTTTTTTGAATATTGAGTTTTAAGCCAGCTTTATCACTCTCCGCTTTCACTTTCATCAAGAGGCTCTTTAGTTCTTTGCTTTCTGCCATAAGGGAAGTGAAGTGAAATCGCTCAGTTGCGTCCGACTCTTTGCGACCCCATGGACTGTAGCCTACCAGGCTCCTCTGTCCATGGGATTTTCCACACAATAGTACTGGAGTGGATTGCCATTTCCTTCTCCAGGGGATCTTCCCAACCCAGGGATTGAACCCGGGTCTCCTGCATTGTAGACAGATGCTTTACCGTCTGAGCCACCAGAGAAGTCTTCCATAAGGGCGTTGCCATCAACGTATCTGAGGTTATTGATATTTCTCCCGGTGATCTTGATTCCAGCTTGTGCTTCATCCATCCCTGGATTTTGCATGATGTACTCTGCATATAAGTTAAATAAGCAGGGTGACAATATGCAGCCTTGGCGTACTCCTTTCCAGGTTTGAAACTAGTCTGTTGTTCCATGTCCAGTTCTGTTGTTTCATGACCTGCATACAGATTTCTCAAGAGATAGGTTAAGTGGTCTGGTATTCCAATCTCTTGAAGAATTTCCCACAGTTTGTTGTGATCTACACAGTCAAAGGCTTTGTTGTAATCAACAAAGCAGAAGACTATGTTTTTCTGGAATTCTCTTGCTTTTTCGATGATTCAATGGATGTTGGCAATTTGACCTCTAGTCCTCTGCCTTTTCAAAATCCAGCTTTAGCATCTGGAAGTTCATGTTTCACATACTGTTCAAGCCTAGCTTGGAGAATTTTCAGCATTACTTTGCTAGTGTGTGAGATCCATACAATTGTACGGTAGTTTGAATATTCTCTGGCTTAGCCTTTCTTTTGGATTGGAATGAAAACTGACTTTTTCCAGTCCTGTGGCCACTGCTGAGTTTTCCAGATTTGCTGGTGTATTGAGTGCAGCACTTTCACAGCATTGTCTTTTTGGGTTTGAAATAGCTCAACTGGAATTCCCTCACCTCCACTAGCTTTTTTTGTAGTGATGCACCCTAAGACCCATTTGACTTTGCATTCCAGGATGTCTGGCTCTAGGTGAGTGATCACACCATTGTGATTATCTGGGTCATGAAGATCTTTTTTGTATAGTTCTTCTGTGTATTCTTGCCACCTCTTCTTAATATCTTCTGCTTCAGTTAGGTCCATACCATTTCTGTCCTTTATTGTGCCCATCTTTGCATGAAAAGTTCCCTTGGTATCTCTTTTCTTGAAGGGATCTCAAGTCTTTCCCATTCTATTGTTTTCTCTGTATCTTTGCACTGATTACTGAGGAAGGCTTTCTTATCTCTCCTTTCTATTCTTTGGAACTCTCAATTCACATGGGTATATCTTTCCTTTCCTCCTTTGCCTTTAGTTTCTCTTCTTTTCACATCTATTTGTAAGGCCTCCTCAGACAACCATTTTGCCTTTTTGCCTTTTGTTTTCTTAGGGATGGTCTTGATCACTGCCTCCTGTACAATGTCACAAACCTCTGTTCATAGTTCTTCAGGCAGTCCATCAGATCTAATCACTTGAATCTTAAAACTTCACCTAAATGTGAAAACGGAAAGAACATTTGAGGTAGTTATATGAATAATTTTTACCACAGACACATACACCACAGAATTAGCAATGGAATTAATATATTTACTTCATGGGTTGTTAGGTGGTAAAGAGGGTGATAAGTGTTTTGAGTGCTTCTAACTTCAAGGTTTATATCTATTTGAGAATCTTTACAACAATCCTGTAAACTGGATGCTACCTATATCTTGTAGGTGCAGAAATCAAGGATCAAAGAAATAAAGTAAATTGCCAATGCCCTTTAATTATGAGAGGAACAGCTAGTATTTAAATTCGTGTTTATCTGATTATGTGATCTGTTCTCTAGTTAAAAAAATAAAGGTAAAACAGAGCAAAATAACAAGTAAAATTATGTGGAAAAAGAGCTTGTTCAATTGTATAATTTATCATGTATATAAGAAATAGATTAGTTGATTTTTTAATTTCAGAACACATAGTTTTATGTGTAGCAATGTGCTTTGTTAGTATTTTATTGTAGAAAATTATTTTGTGCTTTGTTGTTTTTTGTTGTTTTTGTTACATAAGTGCATTCATGAGTTGTAAATGGATGAAAAGATAATTTCTTGCATATTCTCACTGTTACTGTAAGTTGTTGGGTGTTTTTTTTTTCTTATGATACAGACTCCTTAATTCTAGAGTTAAAAGAACAGACTTTATGTTGATCTAACTAAGAGCGTGTGATAGGCCACTCTGAACAAAATCTCTATGTAGTCTTTTTATTTTAAATTTTTTCAGGTGCTTAGAGAGATAAGGTAAGAGTAGAAGAACAATGGAAAATTAGTTGAAGACTGGAGGTCTTGATCCCAGGAACTGGTGGATCTCCAGAGATTAGAAAAGAGGTCAGTAGAAACATGGTTGAGTGGTAGAAGCATGAACTATGCTTGAAGGCAGTACTCGGGAGATGGAAAAATCTCTTAAGTGATTATCTCTGGTATAGCCTTTGACTCTAGAAAAACTTTAAAATCCTTATTATTGAGTTTGACTCCCAAATTTTAGTGAGTCATGTGGAATGAATCTTGTAGGAAGATCCATTCTTTGAATAACCAAAACCCTGGGCTCTTTCCCTGGTTTCTTCACCATGTTAGTTCCAACATTCTGGTACAACTGAAGGAAGGGAGAAAAAGCATTCGGCATAGCTCAGATAAATTTCTTGCCAAATTTAGTAAGTGAAGTTCTTTAATAGAATTTAATTTGCAGTTTTTAAAAATACTTAAATATCACATTTATCACATTGTTTGCATACTATTATAAGAGGCTTAGGAACAAAACAGCACAACATTTATTGAATAATTTCTTATAAAAGCCATGTAGGGTAGCAACATGAAAAGAGCAACTACAATGATATAAATTGAAATTGAGTCATTGTGCAAAATGAAAACAAGTCAAACAATTTCAATTACTTCACAAACAAATTAGCTGCTTCCATTGGAGTGTGATAAGGCAAAAGTTTGGTACAAATACTAGAAGGGTAACAACCTCATGAACCAGAGAAATGTGCTGCAGATTTTACATAGTCTACTCAGTATCATTATATGAAAGATGAGAAGCAGTACTATGGTAAATGTGAGTCCCATTTGCTAAAACCCTTTTTTACATGGTAGTGTTGCCAATTTCCTGTAAGATCATTTTCTAACATAAATTTATATTCCTCTAAGGTAAATGTTAAATGTGCCCTTTCCCATTTCACAGAGGGAGACACTATTAAA
Source organism: Bison bison bison (assembly GCF_000754665.1). Lineage (NCBI taxonomy): Eukaryota > Metazoa > Chordata > Mammalia > Artiodactyla > Bovidae > Bison > Bison bison. The sequence goes on along the minus strand of NW_011494708.1, from coordinate 10,666,033 downwards.
GAAATTCCCATCTTTCCATTACTCTTATTAATTACAATTTCTATTGTTATTAATCTAAATGTTCCATCCTACTTTAAACATGACTCTGAATACTTATTGTATATGTCCCATTACATTCTTCAATTTCAGTCTGCCAATGCAATGTTTGACTTCTTTTTCTGGATTTTCATTCATTAGTGAATGAATAGCTCTAGTTTTGTCTGTCTCCCCTGGGCATTTATTTTTAGCATTTACTGTAGTAGATTCAATGTGGTTAGCAACAAGTATAATTTTCTATAGATTTAGTCCAAACAGTAACTGCTTGCATATATATGGCATACTTTTTCATGGGATACTTACAAACAGTCCCATCAGACTTTATTTCCATGTTGGCATGTAGTTGATATAAGGTAATTATCTACTTATGGGTTTGTTTTCTTCTGTATGTTGATTGATTCGGAGTTTTTAAGTTGTGTTTTATGCTTTTGCCTGGTTTTACATTTCTTATTATTTAACTGAATAGCTTTGTAAAGAAAATACAAGTAATACAAATACTTGTAAAGGAAAGTGTTCTCTCATCTTCTAAATGAGAATGTAAATACAAATTTGAATAAGGAAAATTATGTTGTTGTTGTTGTTTTTCCCCTTGAGTGCTACTGTGTGCTGCCTGTGTGTGTTAATAGCTAAATGCATGGCAGGATTTATATGGTGAAATGAAAAATGTGGTACATTCAGTCAAAATGATGGAGGTTAAGATTGTAATTGTGATGAACAAGGAGTTGCATGGAAATCTATTATCTTTTTAACATAAAAAGTGTCCTCTTTCTCTAAATAGTCAAGAAGAGAAATATTCATCAGTTACATTTATCAGTTCTATCCACCCACTGCCTTTGTAACACAACTCAGAGTTCTCTGGTGGATAAAGAAGAAAAAAGCCAGACAAAGAAATAACATTAGAAGTGAACATGTGGCATATGTTCTTTTCAGGGTGTCAGAAGTAAAAGGTCTTTTTAAAATTGTGTGGATTTAAGGGCATAAATAACCAGGTCAATGAAATATCACAGACTAAGGCTGAGCATATGAAATAAGGGCATTGAGTAAGTGTTGGCATGAATATTAAGAAAGCTCTGCAATTAATATAATTGCTCTAATATAACAGAATGAAGATCAACATGGAAAGGGAGCAGCACAAGAAACTGAAGAAGTCAATGAAACAGATAGGAAATAAATGGAAGTAGCATCTGTGTCTGGGCTATACTGAGGTGGAATGGTAGGTAGCCTTAGTACCTGAACTCTGCTTTTCCCCATTTTTAGAGATGAAATATACTATGAATAGATATAATGCATTACATCTTCTAGGAATTTCTTTATACCTTTATTCCAGACTCTTACCTTCTTTGAGTGCATTGATATATATCTTAAAGTTCACCTTAGACAGAATATATTCATATAATCATTACCACATCCTTCTAAGTGAGAGAGCATAAGGGGTACCAGGCATAAATTAAATTAAACTTTTCCTGCTAGTCTGTTCCCCACTACTGAAAAATGTAATGCCTGCATGTTTTTTCATGTTCTTTTTAACTAGGGAGAAAAAAAAAAAAAACACCTTAGATTTATTGCCCATTTATCTTTGGATAGAGTCCAAGGATCGTTTTTGTTCCTATCTTAGAGAAAGGAACATAACTGTAATTTTCTTAATTATGTAAGGTGCCACAAGTAAAAAGGTAGCAGCACTAGCTCAGTTCCCTGTGGGAACATCAGCATCTGTGAGAGTTTGCACAATTCTTGAATTAGTAAGCTTCTCAACAGGGGGGAGCTATGCTTGTTATTCTATTTTGGATCTGAGAAAATGTTTCAGATTTACCAGTGGCATTCTGAAAATGCCTTACCAATCACCTAAGCATTGTTGTATAATTTTAAAATGTGTTGAAAGAATGTCAGTGAGATATTTTAGAAAGGAGATTTGACAATGGAATTCAAATAAGAAGAATTTAAAACTTCCTTTTGTGTTCACTGTGCCACAGTTTTTATACATGTTCTTAAAAGGAGATATGTAGTTAATTCTGCAATGGCACCCCACTCCAGTACTCTTGCCTGGAGAATCCCAGGGATGGGGGAGCCTGGTGGGCTGCTATCTATGGGGTCACACAGAGTTGGACATGACTGAAGTGACTTAGCAACTTAGCAATGGCATTTGAAAATATGGAGGTTGCAGGTATTCCTAATAACTTTTTAATAATAAAAAGAAAGAGATTTTATGTTATTTTCTCCTAAAATGATTAGTCTGTTATGGAACAAGAGTTTTAAACTGAAAGGTGAGGGCATAGAAATTTGGATAAGTCTATGTCCCATTCAAAAGAAAAAAAAAAACAGACATAAAGATGCAGTTAAGACAATATTAAGAAAATGAACCTTTCTCTCTGTTCATTGTTAAACTGCAGCAAATGCAAAATTCTGCTTTAAACTTTTAATACTCAGAGAAGAGAAGTGAGTGTATGTGTGTACACGTATGTGTGTGTATACACACACGCACACACACACACATATATAAAACTTGTACTTGTGTGTTTTTTGGTTTGCTGTATGTTGTTTTTTTGGGTAGAAGAAAGTGGGGCATGTTTACAGGTTTGGGAAGGTGGGACTAAGGGGATGATTGAAAATTGTGTAAAGTTAGGTGAAAACTGATGAGACGTATTCTGAGGAGGTGGAGAGGAAAAGTACATCAGTTAATATTGTTTTTTGATGCAAAAGTAGAAAACATATCTATCATGGGTTAAACATATAGGGATATATTTTTCTTATGTAGCAAGAATTCTTCAAAGTCCTTCCCACATGATAAGAAGATGGCTGCTAAATATTTAGCCATCATGTTGACATTGATGGAAGGAAGGAGACGGCTGCATTTGAACTGCCACCCTCTTAATCAGGAGATATAATAACTTTCTGAGGCTTCTCCGGCTTCAAATTAATTGATATTAATCAGAAGTGGTCATGTGGACACCATTTATGAGGATTTAAAAGAGTGGGAAATGACATAGGTAAGATTGATTTTGTACAATCATGATTATTGTCCTGGACTTGCCACGAAGTTGTTATGTTAACTAGAAAGAAGGAGGAAAGAATAAGGAATAGAAAAATAACTGAATCTTGAATTTGGTGAAATGAATTGAGCAAATGTGGAAATGGTAGACTAGAACAACTGGTAGAAAACTTTTCCACTGAGATAGGAAATAAACAGAAATATTAAGTGCCAATGTTGGTTTTTATTTATTGGTGAAGAGATAGGGTTTAAGATAATCCATGTCTTTTTAGCTTTTTCCACAAAACCTTTCATTTGCATCATACTTAAACTCTTCTTCCTCTGTTCCATATGTTTATTTTGTGCATGTTTGCAGTAGAAGATAAAAATTTGAGTACTGAAGACAAGTGCATTGAGTTAAAATGTGGTCCTGCCACTTAATATGATCTTTGGCAAGGTAATTATCTTCTTTAAGCCTCAGTTTCCACATTTATACATTGGACTTATTCTTGAGTTCATTCATTAAGAGTTGTTTTGACAGTTAAATGAGGTAATGCCTATAAGGATTAACACATAGAAAGCACAGAAATAATTGTCATTGTCATTACTAATGGTAATGAAAAAATAATTCATATACTTTATTAAAAACAACACAGAAGTATGTACAGTAAAAGTAATACCTTTTCTATTGCCCCACCATTCCATTCAACAGCAGAAACCACTACTAAATATTAATATTAAATGCCATTTATATGTTAATTGACAAGTGTCTAATTCACTTTTGTATCACCATGGGTTATTTTACTGGTATTTCCAGTAAACACAGTAAGCAGTTACTAAATATTTGTTGCTGAGTGAATTTAAGTATTTACAGGCTTTTATTACCATATAATTAGAATCTGGAAGTTGGAATTTATGTCTCATCGCTTTCTATTTCTCTACAGCAACAACAATGGTACCTGAACATAGTAGAAGCTCAATAAATATCTGTTAAGTACAAGCATTTTTGATTGATTAATTGGTTAACTATGGAGGAATATTTAAATTAATGGGTGCTCAAAACCGAATTAGAATAGCAAGGAGAGATAAGAAAGCCTTCCTCAGCACAGTGCAAAGAAATAAAGGAAAACAACAGAATGGGAAAGACTAGAGATCTCTTCAAGAAAATTAAAGATACCAAGGGAACATTTCATGCAAAGATGGGCTCGATAAAGGACAGAAATGGTATAGACCTAACAAGCAGAAGAATTAAGAAGAGGTGGCAGGAATACAGAGAAGAACTGTCAAAAAAAAAATCTTCACGACCCAGATAATCACGATGGTGTGATCACTGACCTAGAGCCAGACATCCTGGAATGTGAAGTCAAGTGGGCCTTAGAAAGCATCACTACGAACAAAGCTAGTGGACATGATGGAATTCCAGTTGAGCTATTTCAAATCCTGGACGATGATGCAGTGAAAGTGCTGCACTCAATATGCCAGCAAATCTGGAAAACTCAGCAGTGGCCACAGGACTGGAAAAGGTCAGTTTTCATTCCAATCCCAAAGAAAGGCAATGCCAAAGAATGCTCAGACTACTGCACAATTGCACTCATCTCACATGCTAGTAAAGTAATGCTCAAAATTCTCCAAGCCAGGCTTCAGCAATATGTGAACCGTGAACTTCCTGATGTTCAAGCTGGTTTTAGAAAAGGCAGAGGAACCAGAGCTCAAATTGCCATTATTCGCTGGATCATGTAAAAAGCAAGAGAGTTCCAGAAAAACATCTATTTCTGCTTTATTGACTATGCCAAAGCCTTTGACTGTGTGGATCACAATAAACTGTGGGAAATTCTTCAAGAGATGGGAATACCAGCCCACCTGACCTGCCTCTTGAGAAACCTACATGCAGGTCAGGAAGCAATAGTTAGAACTGGACATGGAACAACAGACTGGTTCCAAATAGGAAAAGGAGTATGTCAAGGCTGTATATTGTCACCCTGCTTATTTAACTCCTAGGCAGAGTACATCATGAGAAACGCTGGGCTAGAAGAAGCACAAGCTGGAATCAAGATTGCTGGGGGAAATATCAATAACCTAAGATATGCAGATGACCCCGCCCTTATGGCAGAAAGTGAAGAGGAACTAAAAAGGCTCTTGATGAAAGTGAAAGTGGAGAGTGAAAAAGTTGGTTTAAAGCTCAACATTCAGAAAACGAAGATCATGGCATCTGGTCCCATCACTTCATGGGAAATAGATGGGGAAACAGTGGAAACAATGTCAGACTTTTTTTGGGGGGGGGCCTCCAAAATCACTGCAGATGGTGATTGCAGCCATGAAATTAAAAGATGCTTACTCCTTGGAAGTTATGAACAACCTAGATAGCATATTGAAAAGCAGACACATTACTTTGTCAACAAAGGTCCATCTAGTCAAGGTTATGGTTTTTCCAGTGGTCATGTAAGGATGTGAAATTTGGACTGTGGAGAAAGCTGAGTGCCGAAGTATTGACGCTTTTGAACTGTGGTGTTGGAGAAGACTCTTGAGAGTCCCTTGGATTGCAAGGAGATCCAACCAATCCATTCTAGAGGAGATCAGTCCTGGGGTTCTTTGGAAGGACTGATGCTAAAGCTGAAACTCCAATACTTTGGCCCCCTCATGCGAAGAGTTGACTCATTGGAAAGACTCTGATGCTGGGAGGGATTGGGGGCAGGAGGAGAAGGGGACGACAGAGGATGAGATGGCCGGAAGGCATCACCAACTCGATGGACATGAGTTTGGGTGAACTCTGGGAGTTGATGATGGACAGGGAGGCCTGGCATGCTGCGATTCATGGGGTCGCAAAGAGTTGGACATGACTGAGTGACTGAACTGAACTGAACAAAACCCAAAGGGAAGCTTCATCCTGGAAAAAGCAGACCATTTATGTTTATTTCTCACTTTCTACTCCTTCCAAGGATGAGAAAAACATTTTTCCTACAACTAGGTATTTTATGTTAAAAACTTGACAAAATATTTTTTTTAGCCATCTGCTTTTCCATTTATCACAAATGGAAGCTTAGTATTCCAACATAAGCTGTCATCTCAAAGAGAACTGTTTGCATCTCCAAATGTTCTCCTTTTGTGGATCCCAAGTATGTCACCTTCGTCTCAAAGGTGCACACATTATAGATAATATATCACAATGATTTTCATCACCAAGAATCACTTGCTGTTTGCAAGATGATAGGATACTATTTAATATTTCCCAGTTGGAGATGTCAGTCAGCACTTGCTCTTGCATTGTGTGAAAATTCATGACTTTCTATTAAAGACAGACAGTCTTGAGGTCTGCTTCAAAGTGCATCATTATTTTCATTTTTAAAAAGCTAACTACATTGTTGTTCTCAGCAATCACTAATGGGACTTTTCAGATGTTATGGTGTCATTGTTCTCAAGAATTACTGATGGAACCTTTTTTAGGATGCTTTTTAGATGTTAAAAAGATGCTCATAGTTATTCTCCATTATTCAGAAAATAAGCTACTTCCTTTTGTTGTGTTTAACACCTGTATTCAGAGCATGATATTTTTTTCTTAGCATAAATTACATTCATAAAGAGTCAGCCTCATCAGAACAGTCATATGGTTTGTACAGGAAATGCACTGCAACTCCTTGGTTTCGTCTTTAAAGTAATGGTTAATTTCTCTTCAGGAGGAAATTCTGGGGACCAGCTGTGTCAGAAAAAAAGATGAAACAGAAGCATTTTCTTCCTCTTTCCTATGTCAACTTCAAACCAAATTCTGCCAATCACAATCCATTTTGTTGTTAACTTTTTTAAACTCTGCATATTTCTGGCTATTTTTACTGTTCAATTTCTCTGTTTTGAAACATTTCTTCCTTTGGCTCTACACCACTGACTTTTGCTCCTTTTCTTTATTTATTCCCCCATTATGACTACCCTCACATCAACCTGGGGCTAAGCCTGCAGATCACATTCTTTTTCTCTCTGCACTCACTCCCTTTGTGAACAAAGGCATAGACTCATAACTCTCAAGTTTATGTCAAGCTCAGGCTTCTGCCCTGATCTGTAGATCCTTAAATACAACTTCCTACTCTGTGTCCCTAGCTGAGTTTACTAGTCTATAGCTCAAAATGAACATGTCAAAAGCTGAGCTCCAGATCTTCCGCCCTAGTCTCTTTTCTCCCACAGTCCTTCCAACTTTCTGCTGCTGCTAAGTCACTTCAGTCGTGTCCGGCTCTGTGTGACCCCATAGATGGCAGCCCACCAGGCTCCCCTGTCACTGGGATTCTCCAGGCAAGAACACTGGAGTGGGTTGCCATTTCCTTCTCCAGTGCATGAAAGTGAAAAGTGAAAGGGAAGTCGCTAAGTCGTGTCTGACTCTTCACGACCCCATGGACTGCAGCCTTCCAGGCTCCTGCGTCCATGGGATTTTCCAGGCAAGAGTACTGGAGTGCGGTGCCATCGCCTTCTCCATTCCAACTTTCAGTTAATGATAAAACCATCACCCTCCCCCTCCCCTCCACCCTGTCCCCCCAGCCCATGTGTTAGGAACAAAATTCTAGTAATCATTGTTGACTCTTCTTTCTTCCACATCCCATCTCAAACCCTTATTTTGCCTGAAGCTTCTACCTTCAAAGTTCACCTTTCTATCTCTACCCCAGCCGTGTTTTCCTTAGTGCCACAGCTATCAACCCTGGTCCAGATCACCACCATTCTTCATAATGCTGCTGTTGTAGTAGATTCCTTACTAGTTTCATTTCTCTGCCTCCTTTCATTTCCATCTATTCTCAGTGGGGCAGCCAAGAAGAAGTCATAGTAGATCATGCCACATCTCCACTTAAAACTCAACAGTGATTTCTCATCTTGCTCTAAGAAAATAACCTGGCGTGACCTTTCTCCAGATATCCACATAGCTGCCTTCTTCGGATCTTCTCCAAGAACCTTTGCTTAACTATGCAATTTAACATTATAGCTCTCTTCAAGACTCCAGACTGTCTCCATAGCACTTATCACTATCTAATAGACTTTATCAGTGGATCTCAAAATATGATGATCAGACTGGCAGAATTATCCTCACCTGAGAATCTGTTAGAAATGAAAATTCTCAGCCCTCGGTACATGCCTACTGAGTCAGAAATGTGATGAATAGATGCCAACACAGGTGATTCTGATGTATGCTGAAGTATGAAAACTATATATTTATTTATTATATTTTATATATGTTTTATATTATATTTTATTATATATTAGATTAGTATATATTAACATACATTGTATACACATATACTTTGACAAAAGTGTAAGTATCATGAAGGAAGAATTTATGGCTGTTTCTTTTTTATCCCCTCCTATTAAAGCATTTGAAACAGTGGCTGGTTTACAGCATGTGCTACACAACTGTTGATAAATGAAGAAGTAAATATAGGACTTCACAGGTCTATGTTTCTACTCTTGCTTTTCCTTCTGCCTCTAATGTCCTTCTTTCATCCTTTGCCTTATTAAAAGTCTAGTTGTTTGTCTGCACTTACTACATGCATCATCTATACTCTCCCTGATACTCCACCTCTACTTTCCACCTGCGGCTCAGTGTTTGTTAGGCACTTCTCTTTTTGACTAGAGAAGATTTTATATCATTTTTAATCATACTACACACCTACTAAAGTTACCTATTTTCATACCCACTTTATTCAGTACAGAATGAATCATTTGAGGGCAGATGTCCTTTCTGCATACCTAGACCATTCCACAGTATAGGATACAGAGTAATTCTCAATATTTCTTTTTTTTTCCCAAATATTTATTTATTTGGCTGCACCAGGTCTTAATTACGGCATGTGGGATATCTACTTGCAACATGTGGGATCTAGTTCCCTGACCATGGATTGATCCTTGGTCCCCTGTTTTAAAAGCATAGAGTATTATCCACTGGACCACCAGAGAAGTCCCCTCAATCAATATTTTTTAAATTACTGAATTGCATTTGGAAGATTGTTACCAATGTGATGTAACAACTGAAGACAACTCAAATTAGTTTAAGAAAGATGACTGTTGGCAGGTTACAGGGCATCCAGGAAACTCAAGATCAAGGTGGAAGCCAGGCTTCGTGAGGGTCTAGGAACAAGAACCAGAAAGCTTTTCTGAAACAAAGCAGCTACTTCCTCTGTATTCACTGAAGTAGTCCCTTATGTTCTCTACAGACAGACGTCTTCTGAGTGGGAAAAAAATGCAATGACTTTCCAATTTCAACTGCAAAATGAAGACTTGCTGGCATCATTATATCTCTTTTTCAATTTCCAAGTGAGAGAACCTGATTGGTGTGCTTCAGTTAGGGACTCTGATCAAATAAACTGTATCCTTAGAATTTATTCTCTGAGAATGGGTAGGTGAATGGCAGGCAAATTAATACATCTTTGCCTTCATACAAACACACAATTAAATACATATGTAATCATATAACTCATTGAATGAGATTATATATAAAATTCTACATGTGTTAATGTTCATACTATGAGATAGAATATATAATCACTGAAACAAATGCAAAATATTTTTGGAATTTTTGCATGGATATAAGTACACATAAACTAAAGTTTAAAGTCTTCACAAAATGTGCATATAGAGGAGCTGGGGCCGTTTAAAATTTTCTTGTAACCAAACAATTCTAATTTGATGCATATATATAACTGGTGTAAGGGTAAAAATGTGAGATGCATTATTTCCTTTTCCTCTGCATCTTATACATGACATTCTAGTAAAGGTGAAGCTCCAAATTCTTTCATTCACAGCAAAAACACTTGTTCATTATTAATAATCTTTATTGTGTCAAGCAAGGGGCATAGCATCTGTCCTCAATTTATATCCTGTGCACAGAAAACAAAATAAAAGGAAAGTAGCTACAACATGTGATTGATAAAGAAATAGGTACTGAAAAGCAGTAGAGGGTAAGATATTGGTCAGAATTTTCTGATTTTCTTTGGGGTAGGAGAAAAATTTCACAGCACCTGTATACATTATAATCATAAACATGTAGGAAAAATAGACCTCTAATCCTGGTGAGTTTTGTATGTGGAGATAACCAGAATTTACAGGTAATTTCCCCAGGTCATTTTGCATTGAAATGCTGTATGCAGCTCAGCTTCCTGGTGTTGATGTTAATACAGGTCAATGATGACTCTACATCAAGTACTTGCATTAGATACTGTGATCCTTTCTTAATGCTAGCACCTGCCTGTAGAGCATCAGGTATGAAGAAAGCAAGTTGGTAATCTAGTTTTTTAAGTCTCCTTCTGCTTGCACTCACGCAGTCCTGGCTTTTGGACAGAGTCGAGTTAGAGATGAGAGGCAAACTTTTGACCAGGCTTTCTTTTCTGGATGTCAATGGCAATATTTATCCTGCAGCTTCAGAAAGAGAAAGATCAAGTAAAATATTTCAAAGTATATCTACAAAATTACTTTCCAAAGCCACTGCCTGAGTAAAATAAAGAATGCATTTAGAAGACTAAATATTTACTAAATTTTCAGTTTCATAGTCTGGCCCTCCATGGTGTAATCTCAATAAATAATACTGAACACACACTTCTAGAACAGAGCATGTTGCTTGAATAATTATTTTCTTACCCTAAATTATCTAGATTTACTTGTCTTTGGGATCCCTGAGACCAGGGGCTATGCTGTAATTTATCTTCCATGCGTTAAGAGCCTAGCTCACTGACTTGCACACAGTACATCCTCAGTGAATGTCATTTGAATGAAATCATCTGTTGTGCTATTGATCTGCACTTACAGAACTGATTACATAAAAGATACTCTCTATACAAAATAAACAGTAGGAAGAGGATATAATTTTGTGATTCTTCTGGGAAGGACTTCAGGTCAGCCATTTCCCCACCTTTGTGATTTTTAGGAAGAGAATAATAAAATAAAATACTGATAGATTATTCATTTACCTGTCAGTTCTTCTGACACTTTTCTGAGGTCATTTAGGTCTAATGCAATTCTTTTATTTCCTTTATAGATTCTGATGTTTTTAATAGAAAAAGACTCTCTTGAAGTCTGTTTGGGGTTTTCTGCTTCTCTTTGATGTATTTCATGAAACACAGCACTTAAAAAGTGTATTGTGTCCTCATCCGCATCTATTCCCACCCCACTCCTCCCCTCACCATCAAAGGGAAAAAAAAGACAAGTGTGGGTCTGATATATTTAGTTCTTATTTCTCCTTTTTACACTCCTCTTCGCAGCCTCTCTGATGTAGTCACTCGGTCATCTCACACATGCTAGGGCTCTGAAAATTGTTCTCACTACAGCAAAATCACTGAAGACACAAGTTTCACAGCCTGATGAACTCTCTTTGTGGTTGTGAATATGCCTTATTCACTCAATAAGTTTTCAGCAGAAAACAGTGAAATGTGTGACACAGGAAGTGCCCAGCATATCACTCCTCCATACAAACTGCTTTTCTTCATATAAAACTAAACATACTCTTTTTTGGCATAACATTCATTGAAAGAAATCAGAATAGTTTGTATGGATAAAAAGGTTATACTATATATTGTATTATTCTGAACATTTTAAAAACACGACTTTCAAAGCTGTATCCAGTATGAGGAAACAAATATATTCTTAGTTTCTATTTATGAGGTATTAAATGTACATTTGTCAGTATGACAAGTTATGAGGTTGTATTACTGTACTATTCATATAGCATTATAGCTCAAGTTAGCTTACGCACAGAAGTAAATTTGTTAGTTCAAGTAACTGAAAAAGCCAGGATATTTTGGCTCCAAGCATTGTTGAATTTAAGGCAGAAATGGTACCTTCAGGGATTCTTTTCTTTCAGTCCCTTAAACGGACTGTCTTCAAATGGTGGAGTGTCATGGTTAGCAATTACTTTTATCCTGACACTGTAATGACCCTATGGAAAGAGAATCTTCTTAAGGCTTAGGCAGAAAGCCCCCATGGGACTTATTTTGGACAGTTGGCATAACATGCCTATTCATGAGCTATCACTGTGCCAAGAAGATTGGGCATTATTGCTTGGCAAGCCTGGGTTATGAGCCTATGTGGGTCACTTTCAGTAGAATTACATGTTTTTCCCAGAGGAAAGGGATATTTGTAACCAGAGACAGAGTACCCAGAGCAAGCAGTACCAGTGTGTGTCTACAGCTGACATACAATATTGATGCCGATTTTAAAGATAAGGAAACCATGACTCAATTTTTCATAACTAAGCTTAGATCAAACTGGCATCTGATATTCTAGTAAGCAGAAGAAGAGAAGAGAGGCTTCCCTGTTGCTTTTTACATAATCTGCAATCCAGTAACATTTTCTATCTCAGTTACCTGACCAATTTTTTCAGTGTTTTTTCCACATAAAAATTCAGCCGTGTCTATGATGTCATTCTGTCAAAGAAAGAGTCACAGGAAATAGGGAGTGTTTGCATTTGTGCCTAAGAAAGACTGTAGGGAAGAGAAATTAAGTGAGCTTGGTGTAAGATAATGACCAATTACAGTAATTTAGATCTCACATTATTATATTTATTTCCTTAAAAAATCTAATTTGATCAATACTAATTGATCACATAATCTTGGTATTATGTGATACCAAGATAATCCTGGGATTTAAAAAAAAATAGAATAATATTAACAGTAATAAACTGTCTTTTTCTGGTTCTTATTTTCCATTCATTCTCCCATTCAATGACTGTTATTGAACATTAAATTATAGTCATTTGAAGGGGGTGAGGTTTGCATTCTGGTACCTCCAGCTAACACTAGGATGAGCTCCTATCCTTTTCTCCTGTCCTAGACTGCTTCATCAGCACTGCTTCATCAGTATTTTCTTTTAGCGCTTTTGGAGACTGTGACAGCACCTCCTCTGCCCAGCACCTGATACATGGGAGAATTTGTCTCTCCAAGCTTCAGATATAGCTCATCAATCCTGTAATGAATTCTATCTCTTGCTCTTGAGAAATCTTGTTACAATCTATTAATATGTTCTTTTTCTACCATCATACAGGCTATTAGGTTGAATGAATGCCAATCTGTCCCTTGAATTTTACCCCATGTGAACATTTCATTGAATTCATCTCCTTCTGATAACACTAAAACCCTACTGATGAAATTAGCTAAAATTTTCCCATGACTGATGGTACTGATGTCACCATTTTCTTTGGATGTCCTTAAAAGTAATAATGTGTTTGATTGTGGAGAATTTATTTCCCCAACTTCTAGAACACTTTCTCTTACATAAATTCTCAAGTTCCAATGAAGGTATTTATGTATGAAATATGTCTTTCATAATGTTACATGTAGCACCCTTAATCCCAAATCCCTTTACTTCCTAAAGACTTGAAGTCCCTGAAGACTGAATTACAATAGATATACAAATGTACATTCTCATGATTTTTCCTCTGTCTTTAATACACGTTATCTTCCTCAATCAATCCTCTTTTCTTGGCAGCCAATGAGCCAGTCCAGAAAAACAGACTAAGCATGCAGCTTGCCAGATCTGGGACCAGCACTGCTGCTCTGATATGTCCTATGAATTCAAATCATATCTGGGAAGGTAACAACATAATTGGGTTTTATTAAGTTTGAAGGTTTGGTGTGCATAATATTAATTCATTTTCAGAGTAGCCATGTAAGGCAATTGTAAAAACAACCTTGTAATTACTGAAGGCTTTATTACACTTTAGCTTATGGGTCCTATTTTAGTCTTTGTAACCAAAGAAAAGTAAAATATCATTTATATTACTCATATATGTTGACTATGCAGTTGGTAGGCAACAAAGCTTAAAAACTTACATTGTCATTCCTGAAGCCAGGAATCAGGGTTTTTGCTTTCTTTGCCTCTTTTTTCCCCTTTGGTTGCCAGGGAAATAGGTAGCTGATCCTTTACAATAATTTAAAAAATATTTTATTTTTATCCCTAAATTTCAAATACTAATATAATGCTAGTCTTAAGAAGTGAATGACATTTAGGCTAGTAATTATGTATCTTGTAGGTATGCATGTGTAGGTATGTATCTAATATGTAGCAAGATGGAGTCTAAATTAATTGCAGTTCTAGGAAATTTAAAAATTAAAAGTTCAGGATAGGAAGCTGAGAAATTTCATAATGATTTCATAAACAAAGTCTCTGAATTCATAAAACTTAGAGATTCATTGTCCCAAGTGGTTTTAGGTCAAGTGACAAAAGTATTTCAAGGTTCAAAGTACCTAGTAATTATCAGGACACATTACTTTGCTAACAAAGGTCCGTCTAGTCAAGGCTATGGTGTTTCCAGTGCTCATGTATGGATGTGAGAGTTGGACTGTGAAGAAAGCTGAGTGCCGAAGAATTGATGCTTTTTTTTTTTTTTTAGGGCTGTTTTCCTTTTATTTTTATTTTTTTATTTTTTTTAAATTTTTAATTAATTTTATTTTATTTTTAAACTTTACATAACTGTATTAGTTTTGCCAAATATCAAAATGAATCCACCACAAGTATACATGTGTTCCCCATCCTGAACCCTCCTCCCTCCTCCCTCCCCATACCATCCCTCTGGGTTGCCCCAGTGCACCAGCCCCAAGCATCCAGTATCGTGCATTGAACCTAGACTGGCATCTTGTTTCATACATGATATTTTACATGTTTCAATGCCATTCTCCCAAATCTTCCCACCCTCTCCCTCTCCCACAGAGTCCATAAGACTGTTCTATACATCAGTGTCTCTTTTGCTGTCTCGTATACAGGGTTATCGTTACCATCTTTCTAAATTCCATATATATGCGTTAGTATACTGTATTGGTGTTTTTCCTTCTGGCTTACTTCACTCTGTATAATAGGCTCCAGTTTCATCCACCTCATTAGAACTGATTCAAATGAATACATTTGAATTGATGCTTTTGAACTGTGGTGTTGGAGAAGACTCTTGAGAGTCCCTTGGACTGCAAGGATATCCAACCAGTCCGTTCTGAAGGAGATCAGCCCTGGGATTTCTTTGGAAGGAATGATGCTGAAGCTGAAACTCCAGTACTTTGGCCACCTCATGCGAAGAGTTGACTCATTGGAAAAGACTTTGATGCTGGGAGGGATTGGGGGCAAGAGGAGAAGGGGATGACAGAGGATGAGATGGCTGGATGGCATCACCGACTCGATGAACGCGAGTCTGAGTGAACTCCGGGAGTTGGTGATGGACAGGGAGGCCTGGCGTGCTGCGATTCATGGGGTTGCAGAGTCGGACATGACTGAGCGACTGAACTGAACTGAACTGAACTGACATACTACTCAGTGCTACATATCAATTCTTAGTATATGCTATTTTTTTGATGTATTAACACAGTAAAATTTTCTGCTGGGAGTCCTGTATTATATTTTAAATCGTCCTTTGAGAAAAGGAATAAGGCAGCTCATCAGTATTTCCTGGAAATTATCACCTGGTGAAGTACCTTAAATGTGCAGTAGCATTGTGTTGCAATGATAAAGACCCACCCCTATGAGGAAGTATTTTGTTTTGCCAGAAACCTTGAGGTGTCCATATTGCACACTTAGTTTCTCTGATATTCACCTGTCCATAGTCTCAGACTGTAGAGCTTTTTGTGTCTTCATTGGCAGCAGGAGAGATGAGGGTTAGTAGCCTCTCCAGCAGCTGGTTAAGAGATCTGCCAATTCTATGAACACATCATCACCTAAATCAGTATGAAATGAAAGCACTGGAAAGAACTATCAACTGTGATTTATGCGGATGATTTGGTAGAGCAACATTGTCCCCCTGCTGCGTCCATGGATGAGATAGACAAGTGTGTCAGCCCTAACTTGAAATATGAATGGTAGGGGGACTGTTTGTAATAGTTGTAATGGTTAACCTTGTGTGTCATCTTGAGCAACATGAGGGTTAGGGACACAAACCCCTGAGGAGTTGAAAATCCACTTAATACTTGACAGTTGGCCCTGTGTATCCACGGTTCCACATTAACGAATTCAACCAACCACAGATTGTGTAGTCCTTTAATATGTATTTATTGGAAAAAAAATCAGATTTTAAGTGGTCCTGCACAGTGCAAACCTGTGTTGTTTAAGGGTCAACTTGAGTGTGAGTGCAACTTTGATTTACTCATAGTTAACAGAGTATGACAAAGGTAATAGGATGTCACTCTGTTGAAAAGTATGTAAAAAATGTTGGGGTAGTTACAACCATGGTTCTGTTTTCTTATATAAGACTTTGTCTTAGCATGACTATAAGCAGAAATTCTCACTGTGGCCTTGAAGAAGTAAGCTGCCATGTTGTGAAAGGTCCTGTGAAGAAGGGCACGTGGCATCAAAATGTGAGCAGCCTCCAGGCTCTGAGAGCCAGGTGACAGCCAGCAAAAAACGGGCATCTCAGTCTTACAAGCACCAGTGATTGGATTTTGCCAATAACTAAATTTATGAGGTGATACCAAACTTCAGAAAGGAATAACGACTTTGCTATACTTATATTGCTTCTTTCTGAGACCCTGAGCACAGGACCCAGTTTAAATAAGACTCAGGCTCATGATTCCCAGAAAGTACATGATAATATATGTTGTTTTATGACTCATGCTTCTGTTAGTTATGCATCAATAAATATTAACTCAGTAGATAAGTAATGCCATTTGTAAATAATAAGAGCAATGACAGGATTCCTCACCAGAAAGGCCAACCCCTCTGGAATTTAAGACATGAAGAAAAGGTGAGCACATACTTTTATGGTAACGTGATAGAGTCTGATTCCATGGTTGATGTTTCCTTACAGCTTTCGATCTTCACTTAGCCCTTTTCCACTCTTAACTCACACCTTGGCAAGCCAGTGTGAAAGCCTAGGTGCTCCATCCTTTGGACTGGCTGGACCCTGCCTGCCCTGACCTATAGGTACACACAGGAAATCTCACTCAGACCCCATCCTCAACAAATGCCAAAGTCAGTCACTGATTCTGGCTCTCAAGACATTTAAGGAACTGCTTAAGAGCCTTCCCCATTTTCTCCAGAAAGCCTCATTGTGTGACTACCTTTTTCATATTCTCTAGGAGTGAGAGTGTGTGTGTGTGTGTGTGTGTGCACGCATGCATATGTGTTATGTTTATCAAGCTAAAACTTTTGCTCCAGAATTAATACACTAGTGTTTTTCCTGTGTTTGTTCATTTTATCTTCATTTTTTGAAGATCATTTCTGGGGGAGAGAAACCTGTGCTAAAGATTTTATGCACTCTGCTTAACCAGTGGAAAGATCTTTCACTATCCCTCTGATCAAATCCTACCCAAAGGGATTGTTTTGACCAGAGAAATATATCTTCTAAGCTCTGGGCTATATTCAAAGAGATAAATCAAAAAATAACTGGTTTCTAAAGATTCTCTTGAAATGAGTATCATGCTATTTGTTAGCAGTCTAGCAGAGCAAAAAATAAGATACCAAATAAAGTGTGAAAAATAGTTTTAAAATTCTCATATCCCAGATTTAGCAGCTTCAGTTAAAAATACCCAAGGGAAGTTTACATGAAATCTAATATATTTTAAATAGCATTTTTAAGACTACTAGACTTCATAAAATTTAAATATGATATTTTGTAATTTCATGATAAGAAGTTACATAGACAAATACATGAGATTTCTTTTAATGTTACTATTTTTGTGGTAAGAATCTGAAATAATGTAGGATAAAACATAGGACATACAAATTTTGGTTTGTTTTTTATGTCATAAGTGTTGACCCTGAATTGAACTAAAATCAGTTACTTTTTTCTCTTGTTCAAGCTATATATTATAGGCCGTCTTCATAAAACATGAACTTTCAAATGGTCTCTCCAACTTTCCTTCTGAAGTAAGTGTGATGCTTTTATATTTTCCTTATTATTACAAATTTTGCAATTTGTCTTTCTTTCAATTTGTCTTTGCTTCTTGTCTTTCTTTACTTGATCTTAAAATGTTGTATTTTCCTCAGATTTTTCTCTTTTGGAAGGAAATCTTAGTGTCTCCTGGGGATTTTATTTCCACCCAAGGTTTCTGCTACCATGGACACAAATGTCTACACTGCAGACATTTACCTTCAGACCAGACTTCTGTCTTAACAGTTTATAAATATGGACAGAGGACACTGGCAGGCTGCAGTCCATGGGATCGCAAATAGATGGACATGACTAAGCAACTAAGCACAGCACTGAACACAAACATATATAATACACTGGTATTAAATTAAAGTGGAGAATTATAACTTAGTGGTGGTTTACTTGCTAAGTCGTATCCATCTCTTGTGACCTGACCCCATGGACTGTAGCCCACCAAGGTCCTCTGTCCATGGGATTCTCTAGGCAAGAATACTGGAGTGGGTTTCCGTTTTCTTCTCCAATATGTTTGCATTAGCAATATGAATATGGCATTTGTAAGGTCATTTCTCTTTTAATTTCTTATATTTATTCTTATTTTTATTCATTCCAATATGTTCCTTTCCAAAGTTTCACATTCTCTTCTTTTATTATTTTCTTTCTGTTTAGAGAATTTTCTTTACCCATTCTTAGGGGTAGATTTGCTAGCAATAAATTCTCTTAGTTTTCTTTTGTCTGAGAATTACTTTATTTCTTCTCCATTCTTGAAACATATTTTTAAGGATTCAGGAATATTTCTTCAGAATTCACATTTGACAGTTCTTTTATTTTGCTGTTTCCTTCTGGAAGTTGAGAGATCTGTTGTCATTCTAACTGATGTTCCCCTACAGTTAATGCACCATCTCTCTATGGTTGCTTTCAAGACATTTCCTTTTAAAAGTTTAATTATGATGTGTTCAAGCATGAATTTATTTCAGTTTATCCTTTGAGAGGTTATCCTGGCTTCTTTTTTTTTAATTTTATATATATATATTTATTTTATTTTATTTTATTTTGTATCCTGGCTTCTTGAGTCTGTAGGTTTCGTCTTTCCCACAGGTTTGGAAAGTTTACATTATTTCTTTAAATAGTCTTTTAAGTCTTTCTCTTTCCTTTCATTGTGGGAGTCCACTGATTCAAGCTTATTTCTTGCAAGCTCTAGATACTGTACATTTTTTCTTTTTTGGTGGTGGTGGGAGTGATCTATTTTACCTCTCTATTCAGATTGAGGAAATATGAATAAGTCTTCAAGTTTGTTGCTCTGACATCTCTACTATTAATCATATTCAGCAATGTATATTATGAGACTCTGAGTCCTACTTTTCTCTTTTATCAGCCATTCTCCCTGTTGAAGTGTATCAGATCAGATCTGGGTGTGTGCAAGTTCAGCTTCCCATTGGACCCTACCTATCCCACCTAGCAAAAGTGATGAAAGGTGACTCAGACTGCCTTGGGATGGAAGTTCAGATAGCTATTTTTTGGTGAAAGTGAGGCATGGATACACACTGTGCTGTTGCCCTCAAGTCACGTTATATGGTCATCTCCCAGTGAGCTAATACCAGGGAGGAGGGAAGCAGGGTGACGTAGAAGCTCAGCATCTAGGGCTCAACTCCTTGGCCAATGAGGAGGCAGACACCACCTTGATAAGGAAAGAGGAGCACCACCTGCTTCTACTGAACAGGGCAAGAAGGATCAGAAATCCTGATGCCTGCTTCCTCGCAGTATAGGTAGGAAAAGTAGAAGATCAGCTCTCTACTCAGCTTTGTTAAAATTGTGATAGTGGGGTTTGGTAATTTTTTCCATTTGTATTTTGCAGGAGTAGGGCTTCTTGTTGTTCAGTCACTGAGTCATGTCCTACTCTTTGCAGCCCCATGGACTGCAGCATGCCAAGCTTCCCTGTCCTCCACTGTCTCCCAGAGTTTGCTCAAATTCACGTCCATTGAGTCAATGATTCTATCCAACAGTATTGAACAGTATTCTTGCCATGAAAATCCCATGAGCAGTGCAAAAGGGAGTAGGACAGGTCTTTCCAAAAAGGTTTTATGTTGTGAGGCCACCCTTTTCCAGGACTTTTTGCCAGGGAGAGCAGACTTAAAGCTTTTTTTGTGCCAAGTAGTGGTTCTGGGTTAGAGGCTTCTAGAGCTCTCTGTCCAGGATATTTGAGAGGATAACAAAATCCAGGGAATAATCTGCCATGTGGCTCTTCAAGTATGGAGAACTCTAGGCAGTGCACAGTGAATCTTCTTATTTCTGCTTTTCCAAGTGTTCTTACTTGTGTTATAGCCAGGGTTTTGCTTTTATTTTTGTTTAGTTGTTAAAAAGAGGACTTTGGAGGAATTTGTGTCCTCCATCTTTAGGACTGTATTTTTCATCTATTGTAATACGTATTTCTCTATGATAACTTCACTCTGATAACTTTCTGTTGGTGAACATGTAGCCCCCTCCCCACACTTAAGTGTCTCCTAGAATCTTCTCAATTCTTTTGGTGAGGTTTGAAAGAGCAATTCTTACATGGGTATACTCAGCCACCATGGGACATCAGACATTTTACTTTCCCTTTCCTTTTTTCCTATTAGCAGTATTACCTGTGAAGCCTTGTAAAAGGGCATCCCCTGGTCTGTGCTGATTTTGATGATAAATTCTCAATCATACTGGGTACTTACATATTGGCTCAAAAACATTTTGCTGAAGTTGGAAAAATGTCCATCCCTCAGGCTCATGTCTGTGCCAGAGGTACAAGAGTAAGTCATAATGATTTAAAGGGGCGGGGGCACTTGCACTTCCAATAACAATACCACTTATGTAGGGTTGAATAACGTCCTGTGAAATTTTCTGTCTACTCAGAACCTGTGAATGTGACATTATATTGAAATAATGTCTTTGCAAAGAGAATCAAGTTACCATGAGGTGATTGTAGGTTAAGGTGGTTGGTGATGGACAGGGAGGCCTGGCGTGCTGTGGTTCATGGGGTTGCAAAGAGTTGGACATGACTGAACAACTGAACTAAACTGAAACCCAATAAGACTTGTGTCCTTATGATTGGGAAATTTGAATAGAAAAATACATAGAGAACACCTGAGTGATTTAATAAAATATGTTTTGTTAGCCACCACCCTTTGCTTAAGAAAGGGGATATACTGAATTATTAAAGTGTTCATTGAAAACAGAAAGATACAGCAGAAAGTAGTAAATGGGTTGTGGCAAACAGATTTTCCTTAATTTTGACTTGGAGTGGGGAGTTCAGTTCAGTTCAGTCACTTAGTCATGTCCGACTCTTTGTGACCCCATGAAGCGCAGCACGCCAGGCCTACCTGTCCATCACCAACTCCTGGAGTCCACCCAGACCCATGTCCATCGAGTTGGTGATGCCATCCAACCATCTCAATCTCTGTCACCCCCTTCTCCTCCTGCCCTCAATCTTTCCAAGCATCAGGGTCTTTTCCAATGAGTCAGCTCTTCACATCAGGTGGCCCAAAATATTGGAGTTTCAGCTTCAACATCAGTCCTTCCAATGAACACCCAGGACTGATCTTTAGGATGACTGGTTGGATCTACTTGCAGTCCAAGGGACTCTCAAGAATCTTATCCAACACCACAGTTCAAAAGCATCAATTCTTTGGTGCTCAGCTTTCTTTATAGTCCAACTCTCATATCCATACATGAGTACTGAAAAAACCATAGCCTTGACTAGATAGACCTTGGTTGACAATGTAAAGTCTCTGCTTTTTATACACTGTCTAGGCTGGTCATAACTTTTCTTCCAAGGAGTAAGCATCTATTTTAATTTCATGGCTGCAGTCACAATCTGCAGTGATTTTGGAGCCCAGAAAAATGAAATCAGCCAGTGTTTCCACTGTTTCCCCATTTATTTGCTGTGAAGTGATGTGTCTGGATGCCATGATCTTAGTTTTCTAAATGTTGAGCTTTAAGCCAACTTTTTCACTCTCCTCTTCATCAAGAGGCTCTTTAGTTCTTCTTCATTTTCTACCATAAGGGTGGTATCATCTGTATATCTGAGGTTATTGAAATTTCTCCTGGCAATCTTGACTCCAGCTTGTGCTTCCTCCAGCCCAGCGTTCCTCATGATGTAATTTGCATATAAGTTAAATAAGCAGGGTGACAATATACAGCCTTGACGTACTCCTTTTCCTATTTGGAACCAGTCTGTTGTTCCATGTCCAGTTCTAACTGTTGCTTCCTGACCTGCATACAGGTTTCTCAAGAGGCAGGTTACGTGGTCTGGTATTCCCATCACCTTCAGAATTTTCCACAGTTGATTGTGATCCACACAGTGAAAGGCTTTGGCATAGTCAATAAAGCAGAAATAAATGTTTTTCTGGAACTCTCTTGCTTTTTCAATGATCCAGCAATTTGATGTGTCTACCTTTATTGAGAGTTATGTATCTTGAATCTAGGTTGTTTGACTTAAATTCCAGAGCTCTTTTACACTTACTCTTTTGCTTTAAATTACCATCACCTATTCTTTTTCCCTGTTTATAATAACATTTCCTATTGTTCATTTCTGAGGAGACAAAAAAGAAAGCATATGATAAAACTTTAGCACTGAGGTTGTTGTGCAACTGATGATGTTATGATCCATCAATTACACTTGTCAAAGAGACAGTGAATGAAAACCATTTATGGCAAGTCTATAGGTGATTTTATCTCCATTCCCATGACCCTCACAGTCATCAGTTTATATATTAAGTCTTTACGTTAACAATAGCACACCTCAAAGAGAGCTCATCAGCTTTCTGTGGTTCAACATGGATAGGTATGTTCTCTTCCTGCCAAACCTACGGGCAGGAATCAGAGGATCAGAGTAACAGGTGTATATCAAAACCAGTTATCCAGTACAAACTGAGAAGAAAGCTAAGTTTGAGATTTCGTGTTAACATCTTTAAGAGATCTGATGCCTGCCTGAGGGCAAACATTGATTTTTTAAGCCATAGGTACATACAGTTGGGATGTGGGTAGCTTTGTTTAGGAAGGTAAGCAGACTGGCCCAGATATTGAGAGATACTGGTAGATCCCTTGGGTAGCATGTGCTTAGTTGCTCAGTCATGTCTGACTCTTTGCGATCTCATGGACTGAAGCCCTCCAGGCACCTCTGCCCATGGGATTCTCCAGGCAAGAATACTGGAGTGGGTTGCCATGCCTTCCTCCAGGAGATCTTCCCAACCCAGGGTTGGGAGCACAGAGACTCAATCAACTCAATCAACTCAAATGTTGATATATCTATGATCATGCCATATATTCATCTCATGTGAGTCGGTTTACATAAGAAGGTTTCTATTTGTGTAAGATATTTTAAGTATACAGTACCACTGGCTGGCAGCATGGACCAGACTCATCCATTCTGCTGCACTTAAGGCTTGATATATGAATATACAATCTCATAGAACACAATAAGGGGTGCTATCTTTGGGGAATCCCTGCTGTGTTCTTAATTCAGTGAGTTATTTTCTCTTACTTGAATACCCATTGCTTACCCTGAATTTGTTTTAATACCTCAAGAAAATAAGGCTCAGAGTCTGTAATAAATAAATATATATATATATATATATATATATATATCCAGGTAGGTTTTATAGAAAGTCCCATTTGCCAAATACTGAAGAATAAAAGACTCCACCAAATCCTTTCTAACAGAAAGTGGCTGGCTTTATCGGATCCAAATAGTGATGGTCCTACAGTACCCAAAACTTTGTCATGTCCCCTGTGGTCCTACTTGTCAAACAGGCAGAACAGTCAAACCACAGACAAGTCTATCCTCAGGGTGCTCAGGAAAAATGGACACAGCTGCCAGAAATGTTGTAGCATATGCTATTCTGGGCCATCAAAAGTATAAGTCTAGTCCTCTGCACAGACTTACTCATGCAGTAAAACATGAAGTGGAGAAGCGGAGATAAAAAAATACAATCTAAACACACATATTTGTAAGATCCATCCATGTATTGGGATTTCTGGCAGGTTTCTCTTACATCACACCCATCTTCCATGCTTAGGTTTTAAAATATTTGAGACATGACACAGAAGAATGACATATGGAAACCAAAGAACTCCTCTATATTGATTGCAGCCAGGCTGGAGGACATGAACAGGTATATTAATCAAGTGGATCTGCAGATACTTAGCAGAATTAAGCACATGTCCCCATCTGGACCTGCAAGTGCCGAGCTTGTAGCAGAATTGTTTATATGGCTGGAAGCAAGCTGGTCTTTAAAGAAACAGAGGAGACTTCTGACTTCCTGGAACATCTGATCCCTGAGGGAAAGAGAGGAAGAGCTCAGCAAATAATGCCTGGTTATTCTTCCCAAATTTTGCAGTTATTTATCTCTATAAAACTCCTGGGATAAATGACAAAATGAACAAAGAGAGGTTAGAAGTTAACTGTCTCTGGGGCTCTTCCATGGATAAGTAACCATTTATAGAAAAAAAGATTCAGACATAAGGATCATTTCTCAATATATCGCTTGTTTATATATACATTATTTTTGACTCCCTGTGTTGTATTTAGGAACATTTCTAAGAATTAAATGTTAATTCACCAATTCTTCCATCCAGTGTTTATAACAGCTGTAGAACTGTACATGCTACAGACTAAATTTTTCATTTGAAAGTTTTCTAATTAATTATTTTTATATCCATCTATACTAATGTAATTTTCTCTAATTTCTTTTAAATTTCCTGTTCTCCTTTGTAAATATTCTTCTTTTTTCCCATTTCTTCTATTCTCTTGCAATACCATTTTAGAATGTTCTCTTTTATTTTCTTTTTCATTCATACAAAGTGATCACTTCATTGCTTACATAGTTTCTTCTAAACTTTGTTTTCCTCGTGGGATATGGAATTTTAATAGAAAGGGGCATCTTAAGGAGGAGCGTATTTTTTTTTCTTTCTTTTTCTCTGTGTGTATATGAGTGTGTGTGTGTGTTTAGTCCTCTAATAATTGTATGCTTGCCTCCTTTAATCCTGCATGGACCCTAGTCCATAATCAACTCATTTTGGTGGCTCAAGCTCCTGCCCCATTATGATACTGAAGATTTTGTAGATGTGGTCCCCAAATGACTGGGCAGCTTGGTCCATGTTCCAACCAGTTTCCTGTTATGCTTTGAGCCAAACATTTTCATATAAATTGTTAACAGAGATTAAAGTCAACTTTAGCTATTTTAAGTTTCCTTTCTGGGTTAGAGGAATTCCTGTTTAATCTCTAGATTAAGCAGAGTTGCTCTTACCTTTCCTTCTCCTGTGCTGTGTCTAGTCACTCAGTCATGTCTCACTCTTTGTGACACCATGGACTGTAGCATGCCAGGCTCTTCTGTCCATGGGAATTCTCCAGGCAAGAATACTGGAGTGGGTTGCCAAGCCCTCCTCCAGGGGACCTTCCCAACCCAGGGATTGAAGCCAGGTCTCCCACATTGAAAGCAATTTCTTTAAGCCACCAGAGAAGCCAGTTGTACTAAACCAACACTCAATACTTGGCTAGTGAGAATAGCTCCAGTTAAGTCATCTGCCTTCATAAATCTGTGTTGATTGATGGCAAACATATGTTTGTGTATAGTGATAAAAATTGTCTAACTGTGTAGTAGTCGAAAGGTAAAATTTTAGACTAAGCTTCACAACAAAAGCTCTGCTCTTTGTCCCCATATGGCTTCCCCATTCTGGTGAACCTGTCACTGTGACCCCAACAGTCTTCTTTTAAAGCCTTCAAATGACTAGATAAGGCTCACTGACATCATCATGAATGCTGTCATCATTGTTCAGTCACTCAGTTGTGTCTGACTCTTTGTGACCCTCATGAATTGAGGTCAAACTCATGTCCATTGAGTCAGTGATGCCATCCAATCATCTCATCCTCTGTCGTCCCCTTCTCCTCTTGCCTTCAGTCTTTCCCAACATCAGTGTCTTTTCAAATGAGTCAGCTCTTCGCATCACATGGCCAAAATATTGGAGTATCAGCTTCAGCATCAGTCCTTCCAGTGAATACTCAGGACTGATTTCCTTTAGGATGGACTGCTTTGAATCTCCTTGCAGTCCAAGGGACTCTCAAGTGTCTTCTCCAACACCACAGTTCAAAATCTTCAATTTTTCGGTGCTCAGCTTTCTTTATAGTCCAACTCTCACATCCATATGTAAAAAACATAGCTTTGACTAGAAGGACCTTTGTTGGCAAAGTATTGTCTCTGCTTTTTAATATGCTGTCTAGGTAGGTCATGACTTTTCTTCCAAGGAGCAAGTGTCTGTTAATTTCATGGCTGCAGTCACCATCTGCAGTAATTTTGGAGCCCCAAAAAATAAAGTTGGTCACTGTTTCATTTTTTCCCCATCTATTTACCATGAAGTGATGGGACCAGATGCCATGATCTTCATTTTTTTAATGTTGAGTTTTAAACCAGCTTTTTTACTCTCTTCTTTCACCTTCTTCAAGAGGCTCTTTAATTTCTCTTTGCTTTCTGCCATAAGCATGATATCATCTGCATATCTGAGGTTTTTTATATTTCTCCTAGCAGTCTTGATTCCAGCTTGTGCTTCATCCAGCCCAGCATTTTGCATGATGTATTCTGCATATAAGTTAAATAAACAAGGTGACAACATACAACCTTGATGTACTCCTTTTCCAATTTTGAACCAGTCCCTTGTTCCATGTCCAGTTCTAACTATTGCATCTTGACCTGCATACAGGTTTCTCAGGAAACAGGTAAGATGATCCAGTATTCCCATCTCTTTAAGAATTTTCCATAGTTTTTTTGTGATCCACAGAGTCAAAGGCTTTCACATAGTCAGTGAAGCAGAAGTAGATATCTAGATGTCATGGCCCTGCCATGTTGACTCCTAACAAGTGGCCAACCCAAGGCTGAAGTCACCTCATTGCTTGATTGGAAAGGCTCCCCTGCCAATCTGACTCTTGTATTTTGGTGAGCCTTGAGTTCTTGATAACTGTCAGCTGTAGAAACAGTTCCCGGCCACATGAGCCTCTCTTTACGACTGTTCCCAAAGCCTCTCTTTATGACTGTTCCCTACCTTCTCTCAGGTGAGGTGAGCTGAGAGAGAAAACAGGAACAAACACCCATCGTGGAAGCCAGTCTTTATAACCTAATTTCAGAAGTGACATAGCTATCATCTCTTCTGTGATACTGTGTTCCTTGGAGGTGAGTCAGTAAGTACAGTCCACATTCCAAGAGAGGAGTCTACCCATAGATTTGAGTGGCACAAAGTAGAGATCATTGGGAGCCATCCTAGAGGTTATACATCTCAATATATATATAAATTCAAGTATGGTTTTGTATGTATTTTCTGTGGCACAAGATTAAGTCCTCATGGTGAATTTTTTTTCACTGATTTTTTTTTTTTCAGTTTCAGACAATAAGAAATATCTTTTTCACATAACCCCATTCCTCTGCATCTTTACCCTCAGTGTGCTTAAAGTGAATACAATGGGTTTCCCAGATGGCTCATCAGTAAAGAATCTACCTGCCATCACAGGAGACTCAAGAGACATGGATTCAATATATGGGTTAGGAAGATCCCCGGAAAGGAAATGGCAACCTGCTCCAGTATTCTTGATTGAGAAATCCAGTGGATAGAGGGACATGGCAGGCTACAGTCCAAGAGTTCGCAAAACAGTCGGACATGACTTAGCAACTAAATAACAACAAAATGTCTCAAGAGTTAGTGATGTTGAGTAAGGGACTAAGGGCCATGTTCAGCAGCATCAGACTGTTTTTTGTTTGGTCTGCTTGGTAGGAATTTTTTTTATAATTTTAAAGTGTTTGCAAATCAAAGCAAAAAAATGAAATGAATAATGTTAATAAATGTGTAACAAAGGGTATATGTGGCCTTTAAAGCTTACAATTTTTAACTATCTGGTCCTATTAAAAAAATTTGCCAGTGTTGATCTGGTTTTACCTTTCAGAAATATAATAAAATATAAATGTGTTAGAAAATATTATTTGCCAAACTGTACTTTGAAATTAATATGGAACAAAATGAAGACAAATGTCAGTTTTCCCTTTTATATTTTTTAGTGATCCAAGTTAACAAACCATTTATGATCCTAATTTTTCTACTTTTGATTTCCCTCAGAGTACATTTTTAAGAATCATATGAGATGGCAAACTTTAGCTTATTATCTTTGTATGTGGAAAACAAAGAACAAAAAAGCTAATCCAGAGAATCCTAGGGTAAATAACAACAGTTGATATTTGAACTGTAGTAAGAGAAGACTGGATTCATATATTCCTTTCTGTAGGGTGTTCAGCTTTTTGACACATCACAGTAGGTAAAGCCTTCCAAAATGAAGAGAGGGCTCAAGTCAGCGGGTTTCAGAGAGCCAGCTTCAAAAAACCCCTGCACTTTGTCCATGGAGGGGACAGAGAAAGTAGAGGAAGTTAACAGTTTATTGATTGTTTAATATTTACTGAGTAGTTACAAACATAGGGGACCTGGGATACTTTTGAACAACCAGTGTATTTAATGAAAATATTTCAAAATCCTACACCAAACTCTACCTTTCATGCAAGCTCCATCAGGCTTGGAAAATTAGCAGATCCACTCAGATTTTCATCTCTGTTTTTACACTCTATTGTTCCTGAGGATGGAAGCTGAGGGCTTGAGAGTAAACAGCAGAGATATCTTTTTTGTTTGTAGATCTCTTTGTTTAAAAATCCACATTTTTTTTAAATTGTAAGACTTCCAAAGATATCAATAGCAATTGTTCTTGTTGTTGTTTAGTCACTACGTCATGTCCCACTCTTTCCAGCTCCACGGATTGCAGCATGCCAGCCTTCCCCATCCTTTACTATCTCTTGGAGTTTGCTCAAACTCATATCCATTGAGTTGGTGATACTGTCTAACCATCTCATTCTCTGCTACCTTCTTCTCCTCTGGCCCTCAATCATTCCTAGCATCAAGGTCTTTTCCAGTGAGTCAGCTCTTTGCATCAGGTAGCCAAAGTATTGGAGCCTCAGCTTCAGCATCAGTCTTTCCAATGAATATTCAGGGTTGATTTCCTTTAGGATCGGCTGGTTTGCTCTCCTTACAGTCCATCAGACTCTTTTAAAGAGTCTTCTCCAGCACCACAATTCGAAAGTAACAATTATTTGGTGCTCAGTACAGAGCTGGACATGACTGAAGTGACTTAGCAGCAGCAGCAGCTGCCTTCTTTGCGGTCCAAATCTCATATTCATACATGGCTACTGAAAAGAGCAATATTAACTCATTTGTTGAGTCCCTGTTACAAATTAGGTATAATGTTCTTTGGTGCTAGAGCTGGGTTCCATAGTCTCCACTCATAAAGCATCGTATTTTACTGCTTTCCACAATAGACATGAAACATACATTACAACCAGTTTCTGATCTTTAAGAATTATGGCTTGCAGTTTTCAGATTCTCATTTCATCAGCGCTGTTTTTCTTCATTGATATTGTTTTATTTCCATTTGTTTCTTTCTTTTCCTAACAGTTTCTCTAACCTTCTACTTAAAAATTGTATAATTATCATACATTTTGTATTTCCTCTATTTATCTGAAATCTGTATGTTGGAGCTAAAGAACACTTAATCTGCCTTTTCTAGAGAAGGTACTCTAAGTTTTCACATATAAAGCTAAATCATCTGCTTTTCTTAGTTCATAGAAAATATTAACTGTATTTTCTCAACACATATGTATAACATTTATAATTTATTTTTTGGAAATGTATTCTGCTATATTTTCAGGAAATTTTATATTTTAAAGATCTACAGTTTATTGAACATATATTATGCCCTAAGTTATAAATACTTAATTTTTATAACAAGCCTATAAAGTGCTGTATTTTATGCCTCAGAGGAGTTTGGAGGCTAAATAACTTTCATTGATAGATTTTAACACCTATTTTAACTACTGTGCTATAGTGATAGTAATAGCAAGTCTTTATATCCATTTTTCTTTTATATTTTGTGCATACATGCTAAGTCGCTTCAGTTGTGCTTGACTCTTTGTGATCCCATGGACTGTAGCCCACCTCTGTCCATGAGATTCTCCAGGGAAGAATACTGGAGTGAGTTGCTGTGCCCTCATCCTGTGGATCTTCCCAACCTAGGGATTGAACTTATGTCTCTTATGTCTCCTACATTGGCAGGTGAATTCTTCACCATTAATGCCACCTGGGAAGCCTCACTATAAATATATATATTTTTATAATATATACTAATTTAAATATCTTTATTTTTGCTGTTAACTTAATAAGCCAGCTGTTACTAAACCCACTATTATAGATACAAAATGGAAAGGCTCAGTAAAGTCTTAGTTGTTTAATCAGAGTGACCTGACTAAACCTGGCAAGACTGGGGAAAAAACTTTAGTCCCCTTTGTCTTACTCCAGTGACCTTTCCCCTGACTTGAATCATACAGCTGTGGTTTTTCAGTGGAGAGTCTCAGTTTTATGCATAAACTCAGTCTACTTCTGCAACAGTGATGAAGTAAATGTTTTTCACAGTGAATATGGAAAAAGCTGGATCTGCAAGAGTGAGAAAATTCAGTTTTCTTCAAACAATTTTAGATTTCTTTGGGACCCATTATATTTACCATAGTTTTCCTGATCATTTGTTTTCTTCAGGGGATGCTTAAAGCTATATGCAGTTAAAAATAAAGGCTGTTGAGTTGCTTGAAGGCAACCTAGGTTGAACAAGAATTTGACTATCCTCAACAATGTCTCATCTTTACTTAGTAATGTCATTTTTTAAAAAAAGGAAAACTATTGCCCTGAGTATCCTAAAATTGATATAATTTACCCAGCACAATTTTACCGTACTCTTATATTATACTTTATGACACTTTGAGCTCCTCATGTGCTATGATCTGAGACATATTTCCTCACACTGGGAGATCAGGGAGAAATACGAACAGCTTTAAGTCAATGAATTAGTAGTGGCTTGGAGAGGCAAGAGGTTCTTGTTTAACAGAAAACAAAACAAAACAAAACAAAAAACCTGTATCTTCTATTATGTCATTTGTCTAATTGGTCATTTTGTTTGTATAAGCAAAATTTAATTCTTTCATTTCTTGTGTGGTAGATTTCACGAGTACAATAAATAAGATACTCTCCCTACCTCCAAGAGCTAATAATCTAGAAGAGGCAAGCTAGTGAACAGACTTTAATAATAACAAAGGTTAAATGCTGTAAAATCTATGTACAAGGTGTGATAAGTGGGCCAAGAAGAGGCACCTAGCAAAGTCTTGGAAGAAAACACATT
Source organism: Bison bison bison (assembly GCF_000754665.1). Classification (NCBI taxonomy): domain Eukaryota; kingdom Metazoa; phylum Chordata; class Mammalia; order Artiodactyla; family Bovidae; genus Bison; species Bison bison. Next base: position 10,634,962 of record NW_011494708.1, on the reverse strand, counting down.
AAGAAGGCTTTATCTAAAAAGCGTTGCATAGATTAAAGCTTAAGAATGAGTTAGCCCTGAAAATAGGAGAAAAGGTACAGGAGTAAATGATACTGGTGCTTACTAAGAGGGCTAGCTTTTCTTTTCTGACAGGAAAAGATCTTTTGAAGTTAGACAAAGCCACGTGATTTGCTTGGCCAAGTCAGTGTGACCCATGTGAGGGAAGGTGACAAGGTTTTTACTAGTGGATAGAGGCAATTAAGGGCCAGGGTGCTTGTTCCATGCTCTTGCCATGGTGCAGTGAATCCTGAAGACTCAATTTGGTATGGAAGCTCCTTAAGGTGGTGAAGCTGCCTGAGTCGTATGCTACTGATATTTTAGTGGTATTTCTTAACATGTCACAGCTTGCCCTACCTTGACTGACACATAACATTTTTTTTAAGTGATAAATAATTCAAAACAAGGAAGAGTGACAAGAAATAGCATGAAGAGATCTGCAGGGACTAAATATGAAAGATTTTGTATGCTGATTTTAATTAATTTGGACTTTATCACCTTATTAAAATGAATGAATTGACAGATTGTTAGCATAAAGTAGAGTTTCACAACCTTGGCACTGTTGGCCTTTGAGAGCACGAGAATTCTTTGATGAGGAACTCTACCCTATTCATTGATGATGTTTACCGGCATTCCTGTCTTATACTCATTGGCTGACAGTTGTACCACCTTCCCCAGTTGTGGAAATTATAAATGTCTCTATATATTGCCAAATGTCTCCCAGAGGGCAGAATCACCCGGAGTTGAAATTATTGACTTAAAGGAAAAGGAAAATGGATATAAGATAAGCAACATAGAATAACTGTCGTGTTTGTGAAAGATCATTTATACTTTCTAAACTGGAATATGCACAATTTTGAGTTTTTATTATTTTTTTTAATTTTGAGTTTTTAAAAAAAAATGCCTCAGCTTATAGCATTGAAACCAGGTTGGAGAGGGGCAATATGCATTGTGATGATACCTCCTGGTAAGGAAATGGACATCATTTGGTTCCTGAAGAATTCCAAAAGTTCAGTTTGTTCCTTGACTGTTCTGGCTTGTATCCCATACCTATGTGACAAAAGCATCTTAATAAAAGTTGATTATCCTAGAACTTCAAAACAGTCTAGTACTCTGAATTAAATGGAAAATTTTCTAGTTATGAGTGGTTATACCATTAAAAGTTTGGACTTTGATGTATGAATGATCAATGGAGAGAATTGGATAATTGTCTAATCCAGTGTCTAGAGTTGGCTGGAAATATAGTACATTCTAACTAACCTTTTGCTGATGCAGCTTGTTATAATGTAGGGTAAGCTTAAGAGCTGTGGGTCTGGGTATTAATCTTACCTCAGGTATATTGTCATCATGGTTTGTATCAAGATTTTTACCCTACATTTCATTTCATTATTCATATAATGAAGTGAAAATGTGCTAATAACATTGTTTCATTTAATCATTCTAAACATTAAGATAATGTTCAGATTGATAAAATTATACCAAATTGAATATAAATACTGTTGCTTATCTTGGAATTTTCCAGGATAGTTAGACTACATTTTTTAATGCTTGAATGAAATTAGATATGTCAGCTATCTTACTTACACTCTGTTTTGCTGGTGTTTGCTTTTATAGCATCAAAATATCTTGTTCTCCTCAAATTCCTTTGTATTTTATCCTAAGAGAATTGGGAGATATCACAGCATTGAGCCACTACAGTAGAACAATAGGATCAAATTAAGAAGATGATTTGAGATGCTCAGTGGGGAATGAATTGAGAGTTGCCTGAACCAAATCAGGCAGCAGTTATAACAATGCTGTAATATATATATATATATATATATATATAATGTTGCTGGTGTTTTGCTAAGTTAGTGGGAAACAGCGCTGTGAAATGTTGACAGAATTACACAAGATTTATCTTGACTTGGTGGTTGATTTGATGTGTGCGATGAGGGAGTGGAAGAAATCAATGATGTGTCCAAGTTTTCCTTATTGATTTGGGTGCATAGTGATGCTGACAGAGAACACCAAGAAGAAATAAGTATGGGGAGAGAATGATGATGGTGAATGTTAGGGTTTTACTAGAATTTCAAGCGGGATTATCATTTGGCTATTTAGGACTAGAACTCAGGTGAGAGAAATAGCCTGAAGGTATTGATCAAAAAGTCATTAGTATGTTGATAGATTATAATATTAATAAGTGAAATTACCTGGGCCAAGTGTACAAAGTGATAAGAAAGGAGAGTTGCGGATAGAAGAAATTCTGAAATTTAAGGTGCACCTGAAGAAGAATGCTAAATAGAAACTGGGAAGGTATAAGGAAAAACCAACATACCATTCCATCTTGGAGGCCAAAGTAAACAACTGCTTTGAAAAAAAAAAAAAAAAAACTAAATTTATCGATAGTAACAGGCTTTCCAGGTAGCTCAGTGGTAAAGAACCTGCCTGCCAATCAGGAGACACAGGTTTAATCCCTGGGTTGGGAAGATGCAACCCACTTCTACTGAGAAGGTAATGGCAACCCACTCCAGTATTCTTGCCTGGAGAATCCCATGGAGAGAGGAGCTTGGTGGGCTATAGTCCATGGGGTCATAAGAGTCAGATACAGCTTAGTGACTAAACCACCACCACCAATATAGTAATAGCAGTAGTCATGAAAGAAATATGGTACTGCTCTGGTAGAAAGCAAGCAACTTCAAGGAAAATTCTTAGTGACTTCCAAATTAGAAATGATAGCCTCCCTTTAAATTACACTTGAAAGTCCAAGATAAAAGGCCTTAGGAAATTTCTTGCATTATACTCTTGCGTGCATGCTATGTCGCTTCGGTCATGTTGGACTGTTTGCCACCCTATGTACTATAGTCCACCAGGTTCCCCTCTCCAGGGGATTCTCCAGGCAAGAATACCAGAGTGGGTTGCCTTGCCCTCCTTTAGGGGATCCTCTTGACCAAGAGATTGAACCGGTGTCTCCTACATTGGCAAGCAGGTTCTTTTTTTGTTTTCTTTTCTTTTTTAACTTATTTTTAATTGGAAGAAAATTTCTTTACAATATTTTGTTAGGTTCTGTCATATATCAACATGAATCAGCCGTAGGTATACATATATCCCCTCCCTTCTTTTTTTTTTTTTCTTTTTTAAAAATTTATTTTAGTTGGAGGCTAATTACTTTACAATATTGTGGTGGTTTTTGCCATGCATTCACATGAATCAGCCATGGGTGTACATGTGCTCACCATCCTGCACCTCCATCCCACCTTCCTCCCCATCCCATCCCTCAGGGTCATCTTGGTGCACCAGCCCTGAGCACCCTGTCTCATGCATTGAACCTGGACTGGCGATCTATTTCACATGTGATAATATACATGTTTCAATGCGATTCTCTCAAATCATCCCACCTTTGCCTTCTCTCACAGAGTCCAAAAGTCTGTTCTTTACATCTCTGTCTCTTTTGCTGTCTTGCATATAGGGTCATCATTACCATCTTTCTAAATTCCATATATATGTGTTAATATACTGTACTGGTGTTTTTCTTTCTGACTTACTTCTCTCTGTATAATAGGCTCCAGTTTCATCCACCTTATTAGAACTGATTCAAATTCATTCTTTTTAATAGCCGAGTAATATTCCACTGTGCATCTGTAGCACAGCTTTCTTATCCATTCATCTGCCGATGGACATCTAGGTTGCTTCCATGTCCTGGCTATTGTAAATAGTGCTGCGATGAACATTGGAGTACATGTGTCTCTTTCAATTCTGGTTTCCTCATGTGTATGCCCAGCAGTGGGATTGCTGTGTTGTATGGGAGTTCTATTTCCAGTTTTTTAAGGAATCTCCACACTGTTCTCCATAGTGGCTGTACTAGTTTGCATTCCCACCAACAGTGTAAGAGGTTCCCTTTTCTCCACACCCTCTCCAGCATTTACTGTTTGTACTAGTGCCACCTGGGAAGCGTTAGACTCTTCAACCATCGATCTTAAAAAACCTAATATCTTTCCATGTACCATGTGCACTGGATTTACTGTCTGGTTTTGAAGAGCATAAAGGAGGGGAGTTGCTTTTTCATCTTTGCAGTGGCTATGTTTTTCTCATCCTTAAAAAATTCTCACTTTCATAGCATCTAGGGACATTGTGTTCAATACCATCATCCTTTCTGATGGGAGCACATTAAAATTCCTTTCCCCCTTACTCCGTGTTTGGTTCTTTATAGTGAAAAGCTAAACATGGTGCACATATCCTCTTAATGCTAATGGCCCAGTAAAGTGTAGATAAAGACAATTTAAACATAAAAAGGGAGCTGTATCCTCAGAAACTTTGTAAAATGGGGTGGAGAAAAGGTAGCAAAATGTAAATATACACTGACAAACTCACTAATGATATTTACTTTGTTACTTAGCTGCTGTTACATAGATTGGGTCATTCAAAAATAGAATTTCTGTTCAGCTTTAGTAACAGTCTTAGTGCTCCTTATTTTATTGCAGGCATGGTGTAAGAATATGGCAATTTCACAGTAAGCAACTGGACTAATGCTATTCATTAGCAATTGTACAACATATCATAGGAAAAAGTAATGTTCCATTCAAGTATGTATTTCAGAATCTTAACTCCCTAACTGAACGTCTCTTACACCCTATATACATGACATTATTTTTTATCAATAAGATAAGACTGAAAACATTTAAATAAATTTCAAAGGTTAAGATAAACTTTTTAAAAGACAGCTGTGTGGAAACTCTTGTATTATGAATTACCACGCTGGGAAAAAAAACAATCTGTCTCGTTAGCTCGATTTCTTGCTCAGCCCAGCTGGGCCTTTCCAGTGATCTGGGGAGTTGAGGTGATCATGAGCCAATGATTATTCATTTGTATGAACCGCCAGCATAACCTGCCAACAATAGTTACCCACACTCAGCATCTGTGCATAGACACTGATAGGGGTAATTGTGATGGCAGCCAAAAATGGCAAACCCCAGTATGTCCTGGGCTTGAACACAGCTATTCAAATGAAAGAGCATTTTCAGATTGCCTGAAATGGTGTAAATTCCCCAGTGAATTTGACCTATATAATCATGGATGGGTTATGGTTCCAAATCTGGCTCAAATCTACTCCAGATTGATTACCAATCATATTAAGAAAAGTTAGATTAAAAAAATAATGTGAATTTCAGGCATATAAGCAGCAGACAAAATGGATGCTAGTATACTAACAGTTAGTCTTCTCAAGTCATGGACAGTGTTTATTTTACTCTGTTAGAAACTAGAAAAATTTCTCATATGTATGCTGCTGCTGCTAAGTCGCGTCAGTCGTGTCCGACTCTGTGCGACCCCATAGACGGCAGCCCACCAGGTTCCCCTGTCCCTGGGATTCTCCAGACAAGAGTACTGGAGTGGGGTGCCATTGCCCTCTCCATCTCATATGTATATGTATATCTATACATTGTGTATATATGTTTATTTAATGTAAACATTTATTTTGCATTGATTGATTAATGAACTTAGAGGTTTGTATTTGTACAGTTGTACATATATTTGTTTGTTATCTAGTTGTATGTTTTATTTTTAGTATTTTTTTCTGGCAACCTTTATTACGGTAACCTATCCTCTTTTAAATAATGCCATTCATTCATTAATTCATTCTTTGAATAAAAACTTATTGAATAATTATTCTATTGAAAGTTTAATGTATATAATAAATGGTTGTGTCTCATGGAGAATTGTGTCCGTTTCGAGTGTGATGGATTTCATCTGCACCGTGGTTTAATTTGGTGGTTTTTCTAAAGGTATTTTCCTAACACCTGGTTCTTTTTTCAGAAGATATATTTCTATGTTCTTTAGGAAAGATTTAAATTCAGTACTTTGAAAATCAGCCTGGGTATCTGGTTTTCTGATATATATTCCTGAATGACTGTGAAGTGATTATTGTGAAGATCATCTTTTCAGACACTGATCTCTCTAATTAAATGATACTACCCAGACAAAAGTTATTGAAAAAGAGACAGAGAAATAAAGATAAAGAGAGGAAATAGTATTGCAATAATAAGGTTTTATGCATTAGAAATTACATATATTGTTTCCACTTTTATCCTTACCTAGGCACTGACTCAAGTGTATTGATATCTAATATTTGTGTCTTTGAATAACAAAGTCTGTTTTGTATGTGTTTCAATTTATAAAAATGTGTTTAGGTTTTACTTATTCACTCAACAATTGAAATGAACATATATGTTACTTAATACTTTCATTTATATAGAAAAATCTTTAAAAGTTGTCATTTGAAGTAAAGATAAATGATGTACCTTCAAAATTAGGGAAAAATTGTAGGAATAAATAAGTGGATATAAAATTTCACTATTCAAATTATTTCTTTGTATGCTTCTAACACATTCATTTCTTTCATTTGTATGACTTTCAAGATTCCTCTGAACCAACAGTACTATTATGAGCATGACTTCCTCTGGAAACTTTGAGAGTTTCTTGGTGCAGGAATAGAATTTATACAATATTGTAGCTGTACTGTAACTTACACCATATTGTATGAGTCTTCTCTTACATGTAGCAGTGTTCTCACTTGGGGAACATCACTGATGCAAAGTAAGTGCAAATCCCTGTCCATCATGCTATCATCTATAAAGAGTGGCATTTCAGATCATTGTTAAGGAATGATCAGAACTTTATGTTGTTGTAAAAGAGAGGAAAACTTTTCAGGAAGAGGGAAAGCCATGTACAGAAGCAGGGAAAACAAAAGTTCATGACTTGGTCTCCAATGGGTAAAAGTGCATTTACCTGAGGGCTATGAGTAGTTGAGATTTCAAGACATGCAGTTATAGAGGCAAGTTGAATTTAAGCTGAAAAGTGTTTGGTGGATTATAGAGATCCCTATAAGGATTTCAGCAGGAGACAATCACAATTTGATTTTTGATATTAGACACCCTGCTGAGGGAAGATTAGACTGGATTGTAAAAGAGCAATATTTGCTAATAGTTGAAATTCCTAATAAAAGGAATAATTACACATACATAGAATGACAACAACCAAAACTAATATTTACTGGTCCTTTGCTGTGTCTTAGAGCCTCTACTGAACACATATGATGTATTATCTCAGTTAATTCTTACTCTAACCCAGAGAGATTGTTATTGTCCTCATATTAAGATGAGGAAACATTCTGAGAGTTGAAGTGAGTACACCCAAATCCTTGTGCATTTTGCAATGTGAGAGTCTTTTAATAAGGAAAAAAAAAAGAATTAAGAGTGACAAATACAAAATTAGGTCAAAATTCATTTGTATTTCAGATGAGAAAAGGAAACAAAATAAGTTATAAATTTTACAAACTTAACACATTGCCTAAATGCCCTGAAATCAAAAGAAAATACATTAATTCTATAGTAAATACTAGATTATATACTCCTATAATCTTTTCCTACATTTTGAGGGTATCTAATCTATCTTCAAATGATACTTAAAAAATTTTTTTCTATATAAATAAAGATAATCAATTTTTCACTGTGTTGTAATTGTTTAAAATAATATTTTAAATGTACAAATAGATTATAAGTGTTTCTGAAGGCTAACAAATTTATTTGCTGTCTAATTGGAAAATCTGTCTTTTATTTTTCTTTTTATAAGTTATATAATTTGGAAGTGCCAAAATTCAAAATCTTTTGCAATAAAGCTCAACCTCTCTCCTTTTTATCACAACGCTGTGTAAATGCACTGAATGGGAGGTATGGTGGCAATGTGCTATATATTTGACTCCTCCCAAAATTCATACATTGCAACCTAACACTTAGAATGATAGTATAGTATTAGAAGGTGAAGCTCTCAGGAGGTGCTATCGGTAGCACTAGTGGTAAAGTGCCTGCCAATCCTGCCTGCCAATGCAGGAGACATGAGTATCTTCCCTGAGTTGGGAAGACCCCCTGGAGGAGGGCAAAGCAACCCACTCCAGTATTCATGACTGGAGATTCTCATGGACAGAGGAGCCTGGCAGGCAACAGTCCATAGTGTCACAAAGAGTTGGACATAGATGAAACGACCTAGTACTCACACATAGATTATGGAAGTGGAGCCCTTATAAATGGGACTAGTGCCTTTATAAAAGAGATCCCACAGATATCCTTAGTTCTTCGCATCATTTGAGAATGCAGCAAAAAAGGCACCGTCAACGAACCAGAGAGCAGTTCCTCACCAGACACTAAATTTGCTTCTATGATCTTGGATTTGATCTTGAATTTCCCAGCCTCCATAACTATGGAATTTTGTTTTAGCAGCCTGAATAGGCTGAGATATAAGGCTATCTATTAGCAATAGAATAATTATTAGAGGAATTGACTGTGAATCATATAACTATTATACCATCAAACCAATTAAACATATATCCAAGTCAAGTTCTCTTTAAGCTGCATCCACAAAATTGTTTACTGCTACCCCAATGCCACATGATACAAAGAGAGTGAAACAAATGAAGACATGGTGGAAAAGATAATGGTCTTATTCAATCTGATTAAGTTATTTACCTTATATTGAAAAATTTGTGGTAGCATATCATGATGTGGTACACATTGCTTTGACCTGGACCCTAGAAAAGTCTGTACAATTGAATATCCTTGAATATTAAGCATCACTGACTATGTGGTAAATCTACTTCTGTTGGTAACAAATTCCTTCAGTATCTCCTCAGGTATATGATCATTATACTGGCCCATCAAATCTATGCCCAGGGTTAAGAAGGCAGAATTAATTGATATTTCTCTCTTTTTTGGTAGCAATCTCATTATACTTGTTATTGTCTACTGATAGCATATTTGTTTTTATCAATTAAAATTAAAGCCAGAAAGGAAAATGTCACAACTTGCTATGGTAGCCCAGATGTTCAGGTTACTCCTTCTGTTTAGACTAAGGAGACAGAAGGCTGTATTGGAAATCTGCTATCTCCTTAAGATCACTTCTAACCTGTTACTTTGTGACCTAGATTCAGGGATACTTTTTCTTTGAGTTTTTGCTGCCAATTATATCTTACTGTGATTTGAAAGCATCTGGGAGATTCATAAAGATTTAGGATTAATTCCTGACTAATTACTGATTAATTTCTAACCTAAGCTAAATCCCTGTTACACACATTATGGTCTACGCTTAACAGCAGCGTAAACATCAAGTGAGGATTTGCTAGAAATGCAGAGTCTCCATCTCACTTCAATCCACTGAATCAGACTTATTCTTTTAAAAGATCCCTTAGGGATTCTAGTATAGATTAAGGATTGAAAAACACTGGCCTTGATATGGTTAATTACCTGAATTGTTTTGGTCAGCCTCATGAAACTTTTGGCCCACTTAATTTTCTCTTTGACTTTCCACCCAAATCCTTAATTAGGGATACATTGTGATTTTTGTATATGTGAGGTACTAGCCTCAGAAGTGAATAACCACACAAATTTGGAACTTGCTGTCCTGGTTCTACAAATGTGTTTCTACAATCTATTGCGTCCTTCTGTCATTTGGATACATTCAACATAAGGTATATTTTATCTTATACAAAAACAGCTGATTTTCAGTAGAGAAAATATAGAAAGCACAGGAATATAGAAAAATTAATACATAATGTATAAAATTGTATAATATACTAATAATATATTCTCACTGCTGCTGCTGCTGCTAAGTCGCTTCAGTCGTGTCCGACTCTGTGCGACCCAATAGACAGCAGCCCACCAGGCTCCCCAGTCCCTGGGATTCTCCAGGCAAGAACACAGGAGTGGGTTGTCATTTCCTTCTCCAGTGCATGAAAGTGAAAAGTGAAAGGGAAGTCGCTCAGTCGTGTCTGACTCTTAGCAACCCCATGGACTGCAGCCCACTAGGCTCCTCCATCCATGGGATTTTCCAGGCAAGAGTACTGGACTGGGGTGCCATTGCCTTCTCTGATATTCTCACTACTCAAAGACATTTTAATATAAGACTTCTATTATTTATCTTTTAAAGTTATGTATGTAATACATAGGTCCTCCCTGGTCATTCAGATGGTTAAGAATCTGTCTGCAATTCAGGAGACCCAAGTTCAATCCCTGGATTGAAAAGATCCACTGCAGAAGGGAATGGCAACTCACTCCAGTTATCCTTGCCTAGATAATTCCATGGACAGAAGAGCCTGGCGAGCTGCAGTCCATTGGGTTGCAAGAAGTCAGATGTGGCTGAGTGACTGACACTTTCACATATCATATATGTCTGATAGTTTTTGATATAAACTTAGCTTTATACCACAAGTATTTTTTTCCATACCATTGTAAACTCTTTTTAAGAAGTTATAATGATTATATCATAGTCCATTTAGGATATGCTGAAAAATTCATAATTTCCCTATTCTTGATCTGAGATTATTTCTAATGTTTCTGAAGAAATATGTTTGTCCATCATGACCAAGTGTGCTTTATCCCAAGGATGCAAGGATTCTTCAATATTGACAAATCAATCAACATAATATACCACATTAACAAATTGAAAAATAAAAACCATATGATTATCTCAATACATGCAGAGAAAGACTTTGACAAAATTCAACATTCATTTATGATAAAAACCCTCCATAAAGCAGGAATAGAAGGAACATACCTCAACATAATAAAAGCTATATATGAGAAACCCTCAGCAAACATCCTCAATGGTGAAAAATTGAAAGCATTTCCCCTAAAATCAGGAACAAGACAAGGGTGCCCACTCTCACCACTACTATTCAACATAGTTTTGGAAGTTTTGACCACAGTAGTCAGAGCAGAAAAACAAAATGAATCCAGATTGGAAAAGAAGTAAAACTCTCACTGTTTGCAGATGACATGATCCTCTACATAAAAAAACCCTAAAGACTCCACCAGAAAATTACTAGAGCTAATCAATGAATATAGTAAAGTTGCAGGATATAAAATTAAAACACATAAATCCCTTGGATTCCTATACACTAACAATGAGAAAACAGAAAGAGAAGGAAATAAGTCCATTCACCATTGCAACAAAAATAATAAAATACTTAGGAATATATCTAAATATACCTAAAGAAACAAAAGACCTATATATCAGATCAGATCAGATCAGTTGCTCAGTCATGTCTGACTCTTTGCGATCCCATGAATCGCAGCACGCCAGGCCTCCCTGTCCATCACCAACTCCCAGAGTTCACTCAGACTCACGTCCATTGAGTCAGTGATGCCATCCAGCCATCTCATCCTCTGTAGTCCCCTTCTCCTCTTGCCCCCAATCCCTCCCACCATCAGAGTCTTTTCCAATAAGTCAACTCTTCGCATGAGGTGGCCAAAGTACTGGAGTTTCAGCTTTAGCATCATTCCTTCCAAAGAACACCCAGGACTGATCTCCTTCAGAATGGACTGGTTGGATCTCCTTGCAGTCCAAGGGACTCTCAAGAGTCTCCTCCAACACCACAGTTCAAAAGAATCAATTCTTCAGCTCTCAGACTTCTTCACAGTCCAACTCTCACATCCATACATGACCACAGGAAAAATCATAGCCTCGACTAGACGAACCTTTGTTGGCAAAGTAATGTCTCTGCTTTTGAATATGCTATCTAGGTTGGTCATAACTTTCCTTCCAAGGAGTAAGCGTCCTATATATAGAAAACTATAAAACACTGGTGAAAGAAGTCAAAGAGGACACATATAGATGGAGAAATATATTGTGTTCATGGATTGGAAGAATCAACATAGTGAAAATGAGTATACTACCCAAAGCAATCTATAGGTTCAATGCAATTCCTATCAAGCTACCAACGGTATTTTTCACAGAGCTAGAACAAATAATTTCACAATTTGTATGGAAATACAAAAAAACTCGAATAGCCAAAGCTATCTTGAGAAAGAAGAATGGAACTGGAGGAATCAACCTGCCTGACTTCAGGCTCTGCTACAAAGCCACATCAAGACTGTATGGTACTGGCACAAACACAGAAATATAGATCAATGGAACAAAATAGATAGCCCAGAGATAAATCCATGCACCTATGGACACCTTATCTTTTTTTTTTTTTTGGCTCTAAATTTTCTCTTAAAATTTTATAGTTTATTCTTTATGTAAATGATGCTTTTTTTGAGTAAATTTTTGTGTATGGTATGAAATAAGAGTGAAGGCTCTTTTTCTTCTTCTACTTCTTTTAAAATATTCTATATTCAGTTGTGCCAGCACCGTTTCCCCAAAAACTTCTCTCTCATCATTAAATTACCTTTGCACTGTGTCAAAAAAGCAAGGCCACACATGGGTCCATTTCTGGATTCCCTGTTTTGTGCCACTGATTGATATGTATCCTTAATATGATATGTTAATACCATAGTGTCTTGATAATTATAATATTTATTTTTTAATTTTATTTTATTTTTAAATTTTACATAATTGTATTAGTTTTGCCAAATATCAAAATGAATCCACCACAGGTATACATGTGTTCCCCATCCTGAACCCTCCTCCCTCCTCCCTCCCCATACCATCCCTCTGGGTCGTCCCAGTGCACTAGCCCCAAGCATCCAGTATCGCGCATCGAACCTGGACTGGCATCTCGTTTCATACATGATATTTTACATGTTTCAATGTCATTCTGCCAAATCTCCCCACCTTCTCCCTCAACCACAGAGTCCATAAGACTGTTCTATACATCTTTTGCTGTCTCGTACACAGGGTTATCGTTACCATCTTTCTAAATTCCATATATATGCGTTAGTATACTGTATTGGTGTTTTTCCTTCTGGCTTACTTCACTCCGTATAATAGGCTTCAGTTTCATCCACCTCATTAGAACTGATTCAAATGTATTGTTTTTAATGGCTGAGTAATACTCCATTGTGTATATGTACAATAGCTTTCTTATCCATTCATCTGCTGATGGACATCTAGGTTGCTTCCATGTCCTGGCTCTTATAAACAGTGCTGCGATGAACATTGGGGTACACGTGTCTCTTTCCCTTCTGGTTTCCTCAGTGTGTATGCCCAGCAGTGGGATTTCTGGATCATATGGCAGCTCTATTTCCAGTTTTTTAAGGAATCTCCACACTGTTCTCCATAGTGGCTGTACTAGTTTGCATTCCCACCAACAGTGTAAGAGGGTTCCCTTTTATCCACACCCTCTCCAGCATTTATTATTTGTAGAATTTTGGATCGCAGCCATTCTGACTGGTGGACACCTTATCTTTGACAAAGGAAGCAAGAATATGCAATGGAGGAAAGACAATCTCTTTAACAAGTGGTGCTGTGAAAACTGGTCAACCACTTGTAAAAGAATGAAACTAGAACACTTTCTAACACCATACACAAAAATAAACTCAAAATGGATTAAAGATCTAAACATAAGACCAGAAACTATTAAACTCTTAGAGGAAAACATAGGCCAAACACTCTCCGACATAAACCACAGCAGGATCCTCTATGACCCACCTCCCAGAATATTGGAAATAAAAGCAAAAATAAACAAATGGGACCCAATTAAAATTAAAAGCTTCTGCACAACAAAGGAAACTATAAGCAAGGTGAAAAGTCAGCCTTCAGAATGGGAGAAAATAATAGCAAATGAAGTAATGGACAAAGAATTAATCTCAAAAATATAGAAGCAATTCCTGCAGCTCAATTCCAGAAAAACAAAAGACCCAGTCAAAAAGTGGGCCAAAGAACTAAACAGACATTTCTCCAAAGAAGACATACAGATGGCTATCAAACACATGAAAAGATGCTCAACATCACTCATTATCAGAGAAATGCAGATCAAAACCACAATGAGGTACCCAATCAGAGTGGCTGCTATTCAAAAGTCTACTAGCAATAAATGCTGGAGAGGGTGTGGAGCAA
>NW_011494708.1:10583653-10621023 GCF_000754665.1 Bison bison bison | reverse complement strand
ACACTGTTGGTGGGAATGCAAACTAATACAGCCACTATGGAGAACAGTGTGGAAATTCCTTAAAAAACTGGAAATAGAACTGCCATATGACCCAGAAATCCCACTGCTGGGCATACACACTGAGGAAACCAGAATCGAAAGAGACATGTGTACCCCAATGTTCATTGCAGCACTGTTTATAAGAGCCAGGACATGGAAGCAACCTAGATGTCCATCAGTGGATGAATGGATAAGAAAGGTGTGGTACATATACACAATGGAATATTACTCAGCCATTAAAAAAAATACATTTGATTCAGTTCTAATTAGGTAGATAAAACTGAAGCCTATTAAATGGAATGAAATAAGCCAGAAAGAAAAACACCAATACAGTATACTAACACATATATATGGAATTTAGAAAGAAGATGTTCAAGCTGGTTTTAGAAAAGGCAGTGGAACCAGAGATCAAATTGCCAACATCCACTGGATCATCGAAAAAGCAAGAGAGTTCCAGAAAAACATCTATTTCTGCTTTATTGACTATGCCAAAGCCTTTGACTGTGTGGATCACAATAAACTGTGGAAAATTCTGAAACAGATGGGAATACCAGACCACCTGACCTGCCTCTATACGAAGGTCAGGAAGCAACAGTTAGAACTAGACATGGAACAACAGACTGGTTCCAAATAGGAAGAGGAGTTCATCAAGGCTGTATATTGTCACCTGCTTATTTAACTTATATGCAGAGTACATCATAAGAAATGCTGGGATGGAAGAAGCACAAGCTGGAAAAAGATTGCTGGGAGAAATATCAATAGCTCAGATATGCAGATGACACCACCCTTATGGCAGAAAGTGAAGAGGAACTAAAAAGCCTCTTGATGAAGGTGAAAGTGGAGAGTGAAAAAGCTGGCTTAAAACTCAACATTCAGAAAACGAAGATCATGGCATCTGGTCCCATCACTTCATGGGAAATAGATGGGGAAACAGTGGAAACAGTGTCAGAATTTATATTTTGGGGCTCCAAAATCACTGCAGATGATGATTGCAGCCATGAAATTAAAAGACATTTACTCCTCGGAAGGAAAGTTATGACCAACCTATACAACATATTGAAAAGCAGAGATATTACTTTGCTAACAAAGGTCCGTCTAGTCAAGGGTATGGTTTTTCCAGTGGTCATGTATGGATGTTAGAGTTGGACTGTGAAGAAATCTGAGCGCTGAAGAATTGATGCTTTTGAACTGTGGTGTTGGAGAATACTCTTGAGTGTTCCTTGGACTGCAAGGAGATCCAACCAGTCCATCCTATAGAAGATCAGTCCTGGGTGTTCATTGGAAGGACTGATGCTGAAGCTCCAATACTTTGGCCACCTCATGCGAAGAGTTGACTCATTGAAAAAGACTCTGATGCTGGGAGGGATTGGGGGCAGGAGGAGAAGGGGACGACAGAGCATGATATGGCTGGATGGCATCACCAACTTGATGGACATGAGTTTGGGTGAACTCCAGGAGTTGGTGATGGACAGGGAGGCCTGGCGTTCTGCAATTCATGGGGTCACAAAGAATCTGACACGACTGAGTGACTGAACTGAACTGAATGATAAGCCTGTATGCAAGACAGCAAAAGAGACACAGATGTATTGAACAGTTTTGGACTCTGTAGGAGAGGGCGAGGGTGGGATGATATGGGAGAATGGCATTGAAACATGTAAAATGTTATATATGAAATGAATTGCCAGTCCAGGTTTGATGCATGATACAGGGTGCCTGGGTCTAGTGCACTGGGATGACCCGGAGAGATGGGTTGGGGAGGGAAGTGGGAGGGGGGTTCAGGATGGGGAACACATATACACTCATGGCGGATTCAAGTCGACGTATGGCAAAACCAATACAATATTGTAAAGTAAAATAAATTAATTAATTAAAAATAAATAAATAATAATATAAATAAAAGTAAAAAATGAAATATGTGTGTCATATAAATGTATATTCAGAATTTTTCTGTGTTTCTGTTTATTGCTTTCAGTAAATTCCTGCAGGTATAATTTCAGGGTAAAGAAGAAATGGTTATTTCAATTGTCTTGGTATAGATTTACCTCTAATCAGCATCATGTCTTTTTTTTTTTTTTCTTTCCCTGTGTAATATCATCAAAAAAGGAAAAATAAGAAAAAATCATTTCCATATTTTTTTCACTTCCTTCCTTCACCATTTATTTCTCATTGCACTTAAAACCTGACCATCGCCCCCAGATCCATCCTAAAATGTATCTCACTGCTTCTGCGGATATTCTAATTGCCAAATACAGTGATTTTGTTTTCAGTGTCCCACCTTAAGTATCTGATCTGACTTCTACTTATTACTGTGATTCCTTCCCACCTTTTATACTTTGTGTACCTTCCATATAGAGTTGACCACTTTTTTCACTGTGCTGTCATTAACCCTAAACTCTGCCCCTAGTATTGTTTTGCAAGTTTGCCTTCTCTCTTAAGCTGAAAGAACATTGAAGATGATGACTGTTAGTCATCTGTTTCCCCACTGCTCCACCAAATCCCTGTCCCAGTGTAAGTGCTTGACAGATGATGAATTGAATTGAGCTCATCTTAAGAGATTACAGGCATATGGCCATTTGATCATGTGAACTTCCTTTGGCTTATGGTCTTTGCTTTCAGTCCTGGTTTTCCTGTTACTGCATAGAGCATTTCCTCTGTCATTTTTATACTATTCCTGACAAGGTGGATTCAGGATCACAAATAGGTAATGAAGAATGGTATTTAGGAAAAACGGAAAATTTAGTAGACATACTCATGATTTCAGTAAATGCTAGCTAGATTACACTATGGTGAAAGCACACCAAAAAATTATAATGGCTTACAACAGTTTACTTCTAAATATCCAGCATGGATCAGCTTCAGTTTTGCTCCACACCATTTACACCATTTCCACTCATGGAGCCTAGCTAAGGAAGCAGCCTCTGGCTTGACATTGTTCTCATGACAGAGCAGTAAGAGAACTTGGCTCTAAAGTTTCTGCTTGCAAGAAACACATTCCATGGGTCAAAGTATGTCATATATCCAAGCCTGATGCCAGAGAGGAAGTATTTTAGGAAAATAACATACACCACAATGATTAGTTCAGTACTTTGTCTATAATATAAATTACTGAAATAATTCTGAGGAGAAGTTTAAAAATACTATACTATAAACTCTAGAATCATGATATATGTCAGAATTATCAGGCAATCAGTCATAAAACAAGTGGAATATTATTATGTTAAGGTGAAAAAAATTACTGAGTATTATTTTCTGTATTGAAAAAATATATACTTCTGAATGTTTAAAAAAGTTTAATATAGTTTGTAATTATCATTCATTTTATTCATTCTTTACTTTGTGTTCATATTTCCATGGTTAAATTGTATCAGGAGTAATAATGGATACTTACTGAACAAGAACAATGTTCTAGGACCTGTGCTAAAGAACCATTTATTTTATCATTTTATCTTCACAGCACCCTTTTGTAGTAAGGACTGTTACTAACTCTATTTGATAAATGAACAAACTGAGGCAGAGAGAGGTAAAATAACTTGCCTGAGGTAGCCTTTAAATGAAGTGGTGGGAAGGTGTTAGAGTAGGGCTGTGCTGACTTATGCTACTACTGTTAAAGCTCCTGTTACATGTAACTTTAGCACTTTTTTCATAGAAATGAAATTTTCTTGAGTTTTCTTGCTATGTATGCTTTTCTTTAAGAGAGGCAGTAACTAGCAGATGTGCCTTTTTATTTTTCCATCCTTATTAGGGTATAATTGACAATTGTATTACATTGAGGGTATCTAAGGTAGTTTTTTATTATATATATATATATATATATACATACACACACATTGCCAACAAAGGTCTGTCTAATCAAGGCAATGGTTTTTCCAGTAGTCATATATGGATGAGAGAGTTGGACTATAAAGAAAGCTGAGCGCCAAAATATTGATGCTTTTGAACTGTGCTGTTAGAAAAGACTCTTGAAAGTCCCTTGGACTTCAAGAAGATCCAACCAGTCCATCCTAAAGGAGATCAGTCCTGAGTGTTCACTGGAAGAACTGATGTTGAAGCTGAAACTCCAATACTTTGGCCACCTGATGCAAAGAGCTGACTCACTTAAAGACACCTTGATGCTGGGAAAGATTGAGGGCAGGAGAAGGGGACGACAGAGGATGAGATGGTTGGATGGCTTCACCAACTCAAAGGACATGAGTTTGTGTACACTTCAGGAGTTGGTGATGAACATGTAGGGCTGTCATGCTGCAGTCCATGGGGTGGCAGAAAGTCAGACACGCCTCAGTGACTGAACTGAACTGAACTGAAAATTGTGAAATGTTTCCCACCATCCAGTTCTTTAACACATCCATCACCTCACATATTTCCTTTTTTTTTTCTCCCTAAGCACTCTCTTAGCAAATTTCAGTTATACATTACACTATCATCAACTACAGGCTCTATTTTGTACGTTACAGTCTCAAACTCTATTGAGCTTATAACTGAAAGTTTATACCCTTCTACCAACCTCTCCTTATTTCCCCCAGCCCCAGCTCCTGACATCCATCATTCTACTCTGTTTCTATAAGTTCATTTTTTCTTTGGTTTTGCTTTTTTGGATTCTACATAGTAGTGTTAGTGTACAATATTTGTCTTTGTGTGTCTGACATTTTGCCTAGCATTATGCCATCAAAAGTCCATCTGTGTTGCCACAAAAGGCAGGAATTCCTTCTTTAGTGGTTGGATAATATTCCATTGTAAATATATACCACATTTTCTTTATCTCTGCATCTCACAATGGACATCTAAGTTGTTTTTGTACCTTGGTTATTATGAATAATGCTTCAGTGAAGATGGGAATTCAGATACTTTTCAAGATAATGATTTAATTTTTCTTATTGATTAAATAATATTTATCATTTAAAATCAATAAAATAACATGAATAAAATCAATCAAAATAATTTATTAAGAACTGGGTTTACTGGATCATATAGCAGGTCTGTTTTTAATTTTATGAGGCACCTCCATACTGTTTTCCTTGTGGTTCCACCAGTTTACATTCTCACCAGGAATAAACAGGGGCTCCCTTTTCTCCATGTCCTTGCCAACATTTATCTCTTATTTTTTTTTCATAGTAAACATCGTAACAGGTATGAAATAGTGGTTTTGATCTGCATTCCCTGATAATTAGTGATGTTGAGCATTTATTTAATGTACCTATTGGCCATTTGTACGTTTTCTTTGGAAAATTGTCTACTCGGATCCTTTGCCCATTTTTTAAATCAGGTTATTTGTGGGACTTTTTTGGTCTTTTTTTTTTCCCTATTGAGTTTTATGAGTTGTATATTGAATAAAAACTATATATATATATATATGGACACACCTCTTATTGGTTATGTGGAGTGCAAATATTTTCTGCCAGTCTGTCGGTTACCTTTTTATTTTGTTGATGATTTCCTTTTTGGTATTGTTGTGCTCAGTCACTCAGTCATGTTCAGCTCTTTGTGACCCCATGGACTGTAGCCCACCTGGCTCCTCTGTAATGATTATCCAGGCAAGAATACTGGAGCGAGTTGGCACTTCTTCCTTTAAGCAATCTTCCCAACCTAGGGATCAAACCCATGTCACCTGCATTGGCAGGCAAGTTATTTACCGCTGAGCCACCTGGGAAGCCTTCCTTTAAGGTGCACAAACTTTTTAGTTTAAAATAGTCCTACCTGCTTATTTTTGCTTTTGTCTTCTTTGTTTTTGTCAACTGTAAAAAAAAAAAAAAAAAAAGAGTCACTGCAAAGAAATGCCTAGTAATTTATCCCCTTATGTTCTAGAAGTGTTGTGGTTTCAGGTCTTACCTTCAAGTATTTAATTCATTTTGAATTGATTTTTGTGTTATGATATATGACAAGAGTTCAGGTTCTTTCTTTCACAGGTGTTTATTCCAGTTTTCCCAATATCATTTACTGAACAGGGAGTGGGTTTTTAAATTTAAACATTATTTACAGTGAGTTTATATAAGTAATTTATATTCCTATCTTAATTCTTATGATAAAAAGATTTATGTTGTGGATGGAGATATTCTACTGTGTTTCCAACTTGCTTTTTCTTCAAAATTAACAACTGTTTGTTACACAATGGTGTTGATTTCAAAAGTAATATGCTTACTCTCTCATAGTGACTACTTGATCCTTCCCCTCATTTGTGAGATACTGTTTGATGCCTATACAAAATATAGGTATAGCTGATTTATTTTATTAAGGTATCTTATTTTGATATAGTTTAATTTCATAAATGATTAAATTAAATGATTTCTATTATATTCATAAATTTCTAATTCATAAGAATTTTCCTCATCACAAATGGTATAATTTTTTATATTTTTCTTAGAATGAAATTCCTATACTTTAAAAACACACAATTCATTAAAATGAATACATTATTAAAATGGTGTTTTCCCCTAAAATCCTGTTCTATTTATGAATTATTTAACCCTTTATAATTTCTCATTTTGAGTCTTCCAATTATCTTTGAGATTGTTCTTCAATTTGCTAAAAAGAGTTGAGAAATTCTTTTAACTTTATGACTTTTAAATATTTAATGAGAGCTTTAAAGTTTAATACTCTCTATATTAAGAAGGATGTTTTTACCTTTGTAATAGTTTACAAATTGGTCTTCTTTCTTGTATAGCAGGTTTTATATTTGAATCAGTAATGTACCTATTTGAGAATAATTTATTCTGGAAGACTTTTATATGTTAGTGTTAGTTCTGCTTAACTATAAATATTTTGGATAAGTGGAGATATATGTAATTATCTCTCACTAATAGTAAAAACATGCTTTTCATGTGCTACAAAGAGGCAGTCTAACTCAGTTCTGAGACACATAGACATGAGAGGTATTATTTCCAAGCTGTCTGACCTTGGAGAAGCATCTCTAACTCTCTAAGCCTCAGTTACATTATTTGTAAAATAGAAATGACAATAACCACGTGGCTACATGAAGATTCTGTGAGAAAAATTTTCATAGTAGCTAGGCAGTTCTGCATATAGAATTTTCTCAACATAGGTCAGTTGTCTTTTTATATTTATAAGCATTCCACTTTAAATATTGAAGAAAACAATTAAAAGAGATTTAGGTGACAGCAATAGAAGAATGTAAGCACAAATGTGTTGTAGTAGAAGAGCTCTTTTGAGGGGCTGATCCATTGACTCATGATTGAGATATCCAAGGAGGGTAGGTAGTTGCCTTCCATACAGGTTGAGCCCAAGACTGTAATTGCCAGTGGTGTTTGAGTGTTCCTGATCTCCCCAGCACTGCTGTTTATCTTTGAGAACTGCTTGCTTCTGAATTCATTTTGTTCCCTATCAGACTTGTTCCACCTGGTACTAAAATGGGACCAACAACTCCAGAGATACCGGGTTATTTTTGTTTGCTAATTTGACAATGTCCCTCTTTCTTCTAGAATATATACATGTGTGCCTATGCACACAAGCATGTGCAAATATGTGTGCATTCATATATAAGTATAAATGTTTACACATGTACACACATAT
This sequence comes from Bison bison bison, assembly GCF_000754665.1. Lineage (NCBI taxonomy): Eukaryota > Metazoa > Chordata > Mammalia > Artiodactyla > Bovidae > Bison > Bison bison. The sequence continues at coordinate 10,613,463 of NW_011494708.1, read as the reverse complement.
ATGCATATATGAGTGTGTGTGCATATGTGTGTGTTATAAATTAGCTAACTTTGCCTGAACCTTTTGTTCACAGTGTGCCTGGATCACTAACAGGGATAAAATGGTTTGTGTGCCACAGTGGCCAGTCCTGTATCACAGAGTCACTCCTATATCCAGAGGCCAGGCTGCCATGATGATGAACAATACCACCAGCATCATGTCTGTGGGGACTGAGAAAGTTAGGAATGGTGTACAGTCCTTACAATTTTCCATTTTCAATAGTATTTGTAAATCATTAAGCACACCTCTTAAAGATTCATTATCAGAATTTTAGTTTATGTGACTATCACTTCCTAACTCTGGTGCATTCATTTTTACACATATGGCCCTCAATGTCACCTGAGGTAGACAGCATAAGGAAATTTCTAATTCCTTAATCAAACTGAGTATGTATTAGTATAATGCCAAAATCAAATGTCAACTTCTATAGAAAGTATGTACTTTGTAAATGACCGACTTTCTTAAACTGTGTACAGAAGGTGAAATTAAGAGGTGTTTATTCATAATATGACCTGAAGTCACCTATTTCATAATATCACTCCATTTTTTTATTGCTTCATGTGAATTTGGAGTGTGACAAGATAAAGAGAAGCATAGATAATTTGACAGGAATGCGGAATCAGAATTTATCATTAGATACCTGCTGTGTGTTGGGTCTATTCAGGTTGTTTCTTTAGGATTTGAGAAAGTCAAATTGCAGTTTCCCTTGCACATGATTTCAGTCTTGAAAGAAAAATAAAGAGAATTTGTCAACCTTAAAGTGAGGATAATATTAAGATGAAGACAAAGCAGCAACAAAAGCTGATGATGACTGCAATACTGGAAGACTCAAGGTCTTTAGGTTGTAGAAAATGAACTTTCTGTAATTTTCATCATAGATTTTCACGATCTTTATCAATAACATATTGAATTTATGAGTACATAGTGAGATGTATGTGTGGAAGCTAGTTTCAATTGGGTTGTAAAGTAAATCCATTTAGAGGAGCTTTGGACTAAATAAAATTACATAATCAGCATGCAAACAGTTTTCCAGGTTGTTTTAGGAAGGGCTTTTGAGGCAAAGAATAGTATGGTCAAATTAAAGGTCACAAGGAAGAAACAACTCAATATGTTTGAGAACCACAGGAAAGACAGCCTAACTGGAGTTAGTTGACGAGGGAGAAATAGGCTCCAGATAAAGTTGGTGAGGTTAGCACCTAGCAAATCATATAGAATGCTGTTGGCATTCTATACAGGAATGCCTGTATGTAGGGAAGCATTTTGGATTATATTCTATTATGCATGACAACCTTTGGAAAATTTGAAGCAGAGAATCATATACTCATTTACATCTCTAAAGTTCTGATGCCTGCTCTGTGGAAAACCAACTGAAGAGGAACATCTAGGGATAGAGAGGTGAGGGTGACTTGAGTGAGTAGTAAAGATGGAGAAAATACATGAACCTAGGTTGTTTTTTGAAAGTAAAGCCACCTTGCTGCTAGACAGGCTGTGAGGAACAGGATCAAAGATGGCCCTGGACAGAGTAAGATGGGGTAGAAGCCATCTTCTTACTTCTTCTGGTAGTTAGAAACCACCAGAAAAACACACTCTCTCTCATCGGCATTGCCGTCACATTGCATGTTGACCACTCAGCAGAGTTTGTACCCAAAGACACTGCATAGCTTCTCACCTCATGATAGTAATCATCAGCTCATGCACAGAGTAGAGCCTGGATAACTAAGGACAAGCGGGTGAGTGATAGCGAAGAGAACATGGCGCCACAGGGCGGAGCTCTTGCATCTAACCGCAGCTTAACTTCATCTCACTCTGTCCTTGTGCTCTGCTTGCCGTGACTACTTTGGCCTTTTGGTGTTTATGTAAATGTCTCTCACATTGCTTGCTACTTTCTCGGTCTGGAGTTCTTGTCTTGCTGCTGCTACTGCTAAGTCACTTCAGTCGTGTCTGACTCTGTGTGACCCCATAGACATCAGCCCACCAGGCTCCCCCATCCTTTGGATTCTCCAGGCAAGAACACTGGAGTGGGTTGCCATTTCCTTCTCCAGGAGTTCTTGCCTCAGACATCCACATATCCCATTCCCTTATACATTTGAATTTCTCTGAAAATTTATCTTCCTTGAAATATCTGCTAATCATCTTATCCAAATACACTATCACCCTATTCCATTCTCTGTTCTCTTAGCTTGTCTTATTTCTCTTAATATTACTTACCACTATGCATTATAAACATTCACTTGTTTATTTTCTGTATTTTTTCATTAGCATATAATTGCATGAAGGCAGATACTTCAGTTTATTCTGCTCATTATTTTGCTCCTTGTGTCTGGAATATGGCAAATGACAGGCAATAACTGCATAACTGAATCACTATAATGATTCATTTAATAATAAAATTAATAATAGCTTCTCATTAATTTCATCCTAGGATCAAAATTACAACCGAAAGATTTATTTTCCTGTATAACTCTTTAAAAATGATTTGATTTGACTGTACCACTCTTCATATTTCTTCCAGAGGTCTCTGTCTTCATGAATTTACACTTCTCCAGTTTGGCTTTTGCTGTTACTAAAGCTAAAAAACATTCCGTAAGCCTCTGTTACTTGTCTATAAAACACTTTTTTCCCCCATTTGGTGCACATTATGATGTTCATTACAGCATTTTATTTTGCACTTACAAGTAAAATGTCTTTTGTTCCCCTAATCACAAAATTCATTTAATAACACATGTATAAGATGTTATTTTGTTCACCAAATGTATCAGATTCTATATTTGTCTTACATTGTAGTTTAGAAATACAGTGTCCATCTCAACCCAAGTTAGAAGCAAACTTTGGACAAAGGTTAATAAATTCTTATAGTGGTTCCACTTATAAAAGTAAAGGAAACCCTTAACTTGAAAAATCCTACTTGATTTGAATGTAACCTATGGTGATTTTTTTAAAGTGATGTTTGGTCTTATTTTTTGACAATACATTTTAATGGCCTCCTTTCTTGTCCTTTGGTAAGCTTCTAGCATGATCTTGAATCCATAGATGACAATTGACACAGCTTTGCATAAACATGTAAAACGCTATCTCCACTGCATTTAGGGTACATATATATTTTAAGGTTATATCAATGTATAAAAAGAGAAGAAATCTTTATCTTAATTTATTTTTATCTAATATAGCTGTTTTACTTTTTACAAATCACAATTTTGTTATAATTGGGAAACAGGAAATCAGATGAATGTTTTTCTTTTTTTCCCTACCTCTTAGAAGTAATGGGGTTGCAGTTTATTAGAGACATAACACAGTATGGGAATACCACACATGAGATTATATCTGTGGGACATTACTTAGGTGTCTTTTGATGTTAGGTGGCAGAAAATCCAAATTCCAAAGCAAAACATGAAGTTTGTAACTTAATATTAATGAAAAGTCCACATAAAAAATTTTAGATATTGCTGCATAAATATTCAAAGAATAGTTCTAGAATGCACTTTTTCCCATCCTTATTTCTCCTTAGATGGGCTCTTATGTCATAATTCAACATGGCTACAGTAACTTCAGATCTTACTCCCTCAATTTAGCTAAAGCTTAGATGGATTTTTCCAACCCTAGAAGCCCCTGAGCTGCCTTACCTTAGAGCATTTACTGTAGAAAAGTTGCCATTAAAAATTCTTCTCTGTTCCTTTGGGATAACATGTACTGCCACACTATTATGCATTTTACAACACAAGAATCTCTTTAACAAAGATATAAGAGAAGTTCCTTTGGAATATAATAATCAAAAATGATAATACAAAAAAAAAGATAATATCACTATCCCTCAGCCTCTGTGGGAAGATGGAAGTATAACTCCATAAGCAAAAATTAGCAAAAACAAATGTCACATTAACCAACCTCCCACCACCCAATGTGCTTTGGGAATGTAAGGGCAAACTCCTCTCAGTCAGTTCAGTTCATTGCTCAGTCATGTCCAACTCCTTGCAACCCCATGGACTGCAGCACATGAGGTTTCCTAGTCCATCACCAACTCCCAGAACTTGCTCAAACTCATGTCCATCGAGGCGGTGATGCCATCCAACCATCTCATTCTCTGTTGTCTCCTTCTCATCTTGCCTTCAGTCTTTCCCAGCACCAGGGTCTTTGCTTATGAGTCAGTTCTTTGCATCAGGTGGCCAAGGTATTGAAGTTTCAGCTTCAATATCAGTCCTTCCAATGAATATTCAGGATTGATTTCCTTTAGGATTGACTGGTTTATTCTTGCAGTCCAAGGGACTCTCAAGTGTCTTCTCCAACACTACAGTTCAAAAGCATCAATTCTTCAGCACTCAGCCTTCTTTATGGTCCAACTCTCACATCTGTACATGACTACCGGAGAAACCATAGTTTTGACTAGTCAGACCTTTGTCAGCAAAGTAATGTCTCTGCTTTGCTGTCAAGGTTTGTTATAGCTTTTCTTCCAAAGAACAAGCATTTTTAATTTCATGTCTGCAGCCATCATCTGCAGTGATTTTGGAGCCCAAGAAAACAAAAAAGTCTCTCACTGTTTCCATTGTCTGTTTGCCTTGAAGTGATGGGACCACATGCCATGATGTTCTTTTCAGAATGTTGAATTTTAATCCATCTTTTTCACTCTTCTCTTTCACTTTCATCAAGAGACTCTTTAGTTCCTCTTCACTTTATGCCATGAGAGTGGTATCATCTGTGTATCTGAGATTATTGGTATTTATTCTGGCGATCATGATTCCAGCTTGTGCTTCATCCAGCCAGGCATTTTGCTTAATGTACTCTGCATATAAGTTAAATAAGCTGGGTGACAGTATACAGCCTTGACATACTCTTTTCCCAATTTGGAACCAGTCTGTTGTTTCATGTCCAGTTCTAACTGTTGCTTCCTGACCTGCAAACAGATTTTTAAGGAAGCAGGTAAGGTGGTCTAGTATTCCCATTTCTTTAAGAATTTTCCATAGTTTGTTGTTATACACACAATCGAAGGCCTGAGCCTTTAGTCAATGAAGCAGAAGTAAATGTTCTTCTGAAACTCCAGCTTTTTCTATGATCCAGTAGATGCTGGCAATTTGATCCCTGGTTCCTTTGCCTTTTCTAAATCCAGCTTGAACATCTGAAAGTTCTTGGTTCATGAACTGTCGAAACCTAGCTTGGAGAATTTTGAGAGTTACTTTGCTAATGTGTGAGATGAATGTAATTGTACGGTAGTTTGAACATTCTTTGGCATTGCCTTTCTTTGGGATTGGATTGAAAACGGAACTTTTCCAATCTTATAGGTGCTTCTGCGTTTTCCGAATTTGCTGGCATATTGAGTGTAGCATTTTTGCAGCAGCATCTTTCAGGATTTGAAATAGCTCAGCTTCAATTCTATCACCTCCACTAGCTTTGTTCATAGTGATGCTTCCTAAGGCACACTTGACTGCATATTCCAGGATGTCTGGCTCAAGGTGAGTGATCACACCATCATGGTTATATGGGTCATAAAGATCTTTTTTGTATAGTTCTTCTGTGTATTCTTGCCGCCTCTTCTTAATATCAGGCTTCCCTGGTGGCTCAGAGGTTAAAGCATCTGCCTGCAATGTGGGAGACTTGGGTTCGATCCCTGGGTCAGGAAGATCCCCTGGAGAAGGAAATGGCGACCCACTCCAGTATTCTTGCCTGGAGAATCCCTTGGATGGAGGAGCCTGGTGGGCTACAGTCCACGGGGTCGCAAAGAGTTGGACATGACTGAGGGACTTCACTTTCACTTTCATTTTCTTGATATTTTCTGCTTTTGTTAGTTCCCTACCATTTCTGTCCTTTATTGTGCCCATCTTTACATGAAACGTTCCCTTGGGTATCTCTGATTTTCTTGAAGAAATCAGTAGTCTTTCCCATTCTATTGTTTTCCTCTGTTTCTTTGAATTGATCACTTGGGAAAGTTTTCTGACCTCTCTTTGCTATTCTTTGGAACTCTCAATTCAGATGGATATATCTTTCCTTTTCTGTTTTGCCTTTCACTTCTCGTCTTTTCTCAGCTGTTTGTGAAGCCTCCTCAGACAACTGTTTTGTCTTTTTGCATTTCTTCTTGTTGGAGATGATTTTGTTCACAAGCTCCTATATAATGTCATGAACCTCCATTCATAGTTCTCCATGCACACTCTCTATTAGGTCTAATCCATTGGATGTGTTTGTCACTTCCACTGTATAATTGTGAGGGATTTGATTTAGGACATACATGAATGGCCTAGGGGCTTTCCCCTACTTTCTTCAGTTTCAGTCTGAATTTTACAATAAGGATTTCATGATCTGAGCCACAGTCAGCTCTCGGTCTTATTTTTCTGACTGTATAGAGCTTCTCCATTTTTGGCTGCAAAGAATATAATCAACCTGATTTAGGTGTTGACATCTGGTGATGTCCATATGTAGAATTGTCTCTTCTGTTGTTGGAAGAGGGTGTTTTCTATGACCAGTGCATTCTCTTTCAAAATTGTGTTACTTTGTCCTGCTTGGTTTGTACTCCAAGGCCAAGCTTGCCTGTTACTCCAAGTATCTCTTGACTTCTAACTTTTGCATTCCAATCCCCTATGATGAAAAGGACATCTTTTTTTTGGTGTTAGTTCTAGAAAGTCTTATAGGTCATCATAGAACCATTCAACTTCAGCTTCTCTGGCATTAGTTGGTAGGACATAGACTTGGATTACTGTGATAATGAATAGTTTGCCTTGGAAGTGAACAGAGATCATCCTGTCCTTTTTGAGATTGCACCCAAGTACTGGATTTTGGACTTTTTTGTTGACTATGAAGGCTACTACATTTTTTTTCTAAGGGATTCTTGCCCACAGTAGTAGATATAGTGGTCATCTGAATTAAATTTGTGCATTCCAGTCCATTTTAGTTCACTGATTCCTAAAATGTTGATGTTCACTCTTGCCATCTCCTGTTTGACCACTTCCAATTTACCTTCTTTCATGTACCTAGTTACTATTCCAGATTCCTATGCAATATTGTTCTTTATCTTTAAGAACTCCCCCATCTTTTATTTCAACAGAGTTAAGTTCTGAGTTCCCTCTCTTTCTCTTATTATGATAGTCTCTCTCTCTTATTGCAGTAGTTGAAAATAAAGGTTTTCTGATATTTTAAACCTAACTAGTGCAATATTTCTTTGACAGGAAAGAAAGTAGATTATATGTTTATTAAAGACTAAGGGAAAGTCGCTCAGTCATGTCTGACTCTTTGCGACCCCATGGCCTATACAGTCCATGGAATTCTCCAGGCCAGAGTACTGGAGTGGGTAGTCTCTCCTTTCTCTGAGGTATCTTCCGAGCCCAGGGATTGAATCCAGGTATCTCACATTACAGGCAGATTCTTTATCAGCTGAGTCACAAGGGAAGCCCAAGAATACTGGAGTGGGTAGCCTATCCCTCTCCACCTTATCTTCCCAACCAAGGAATTGAACTGGGGTCTCCTGCATTGCAGGTGGATTCTTTACCAACTGAGATATCAGTGAAGCCTAAAGACTAAAGGAATGAGGAAGATAATAAAAATTTCTTAGCATTTTACTTAAGATGTTCTTAATATTTTAACTGGTTTGAAAAGAAGCATGCAAAAATAGCCATGTATTATGAAAAGTTGCAGTACAGTGGGGCTTCTAGGTGGTGACAAGAGAGCAGGAGATGCAAAAAAGTGGGTTTAAATTAGAGGGATAAGACTGAAAGTAAGTGGTCAAGTCTTTTTATCATCAGTGGATTCTGCTTTTGCTGTTAAACATGGAAAAGATACAGACGTCTCATTACTTTGCCAAGCAGTCTTCTCTCCTTTTTTCATAAGTGCAAGACTCAGAGAAGTGATGTGTGATGTTGATGGAGTTCAGGACATGCTACTCCAAAATATGGCACTTTGCCATATTGAATATCTTAAGCTGAAAAAGTTTGAGAAAATGGCAGAAGCAGGAAGATCACTGACCTCCCTTTCATCACCCTTTTCTTCTGAAATAGGTCATTAAATCTTCATGTGAGGCATAGCTTTCCTATACCCAGAGGAAAGGCAAATCCTTATCTTCAAAGAAAGAGATGCCAAGAAGAATCCTGACTTACAGGCCTTCCTAAGTCCCACTCCCACCCCTTTCCTGCTACTGTTTACTGTAATGACCTTATACTCCTCACCTGTCATATTCCTTCATGACTGTCCATTCTTCATCAAACCGAGAATAAAACACTCAGATTTAACTGCTCCTTTGGATCATCATTTCCTTATAAAGGCCCCCATGTCACACAAAACTTATGTTTTCTCCTCTTAATTTGTCTTTTCTCCTATTATTAGCTTATTCTTCAGACTCAGCCAGGGACATTAAGAGTCAAGGAAAAATTTTTCCTCCTTGCAATATTATATGCCCACATCTTTTAAAGCCACCACTGCTTCTCTGAAGAGTAGAGATTTAAATATGTGACCTAGGGGGATAAAAATGAACTGAAAGTATTATTTGTAAGAATAATATTATTATATTATAATATATTATAATAATATTATAATATATTCATATAATATATAATAAATACTATTATAATATAATTTTCTTGTTAAGAAAATCTTTTGTAAGAAAATGAGTTACAAAATGGGAGTTGGTGAGGCTTATCTTTTTATAAATCAGCTGTTATTATTTGTAATAAAATTGGATTGATGGTCTAAGCATAAGCATAATGAGGTAATAATTCAGAAAAATCATGTTGCAGGTATACATTTTTAATATACTTAAAGCCACTTATAATACAATATAATTTTCCAAGTTTCTAATAATACATTTAACCTATACCTTGTTAAATTAGTAATATTTGTTTCAGTTAGTACTATAAGAAAACCAAAAGATTGACTATGTCTCCTGTGAATTTTCTTACTGTGTTTTGGTTGCAAGAACACCTGTTACTATATTTGATAGCCAGATCTGCTGTATTTAAGAAAAAAAAATGGTTTACCTTAATCTCTGACTGTTCTTGCAAAGAAATTTCATTTAAATGCACATGACTGGAAAGTTAAAAAATTGCAGTTAGAGGTTTTCCATGAAAAATCTTGCTATGACAAGATAAATCTGTCCTAATTTTTAGTTCATTTAAAAAATAATTGCCTAATGAATAGAGTTCAAGATATTTTTAATATCAATTAAATGATCAGGCATGAGGAATATAAACAGCATACATCACAGCAGAACTGCATTAATCTTACTTTTTGGGCATGACTTCTTTAAAAAAAAAACAAGTGTCATTATCACCGTTTAACTACATAACACCTTTTGTTAGAGATTTTAGCCAAGTAGACTCTTAATCATTAAAATTATATTATGCTAACATACATGACAAATTCCTTTAATTGGTGATGTATTTTTAAATTTTCCCTTGTAGGAATTTTCAGCTGCTTATTGCTTCTACAGTAAGTTGTCTTATGTTTTTTTTTTCATTCTGTGTCAGTAGAATTGGTAAAAATTGAGAGACAACCTCATTATCAATATTTCATGCTTAATCATGTTGCATTGGCATTTGATGACAACATTATGCTGTATATTCATTTAGACTTGCTATCCTATAATGCAACTATTTTACCATGAGATTTAGGATTATTAGAGAAGAATCAGCAATTTATGCCCAGATTTACAGTGATTTATTCTAGTGGTACTATTAGGAATGTAAAGCTTTCAAAGACAATCACTAAAATTCTCAATCCAGGATTAAAAAATAGCTTGCTTGAAGGGAAAAACATTTCCAGGGAAACAAAGCCATTTAACGTATTTCCTATGTAATTATTCCTCATTGAACCACAGTTGCCACGTTGATGATTCTTTTCACTAGCATGCTGTTGACAGAGGGTACGTGGAAGTGCAGAAAAAGGCTTAATTTTGACTAATTTCTTACCTCTTTGCAAATGTGATCACAGCAGATAAATTTTAAAGCCATATTTTAGGGCTACTAGGGGAATTTAATTGTATGGTACTAGCCACCAGTTCATTTTCAAGTTTTCTGTTACAATGCCTCCCATAGTTCAAAGATTACTATTCCTTATTCCTGTGGCTCTGTGGAATTCAGACATGAGCTTTGATATAGGTTATGCTAACTAAATCAGCAGATGGGGGCAGGGGGTGGGATTTTTAAAATGGTAATTGAAATCTACAGTTTAAACTCTTTTCTGTTTTCTTTGGTTCATTGATTCATTGTACTGCTATATCATGCCAGCATCTTCATCTAGAATCAGCATTGAAGTCAATAATACTTCCCTTTTCTTTCTCATCCAATATTTCTGGTGGCTTCTAGTATCATAGTAATAATCTTCTCACATTATTTTCATGAAGTTCTTTAGCAATTATTGTTTCATTTTACAACTCTAGTGATGTGGTTCTTTGAGATGTTACTCTTTCACAGATGAAGGTTATGGCACAAAGTGGAATCGCAAATAAGTGTTGGTTACTTTAGCATTTTGCTGTCGTAAAAGAAAGATTTATGTACTTTTTCCACTTTTAGGTATGTCCAAGTTTGATTATTAGTGCTGCTCTCAATGTATTTTAATAGTTTCGGTGTCTGGATGGAAATTTTGAAGCCATTCAGAAAGACATCAAGTAGTCACACTTCTGGCCCCTCTGACCCTCACTGGTATCCTCAAGGGAAAACAGGTGATGTGCCTGACAGGTGAGTTAGATTAGGATGCTGAGCATGTGTGGCTCAGCCTTGTAATTTTTCTGCTTCATAGAGGTGCCCTTCAGGAAGTGCATACTTCATCTTTTAGATTTTACCAGGCATTCTGTCACATCAAAAGACCAGCCACTGTCCATCTATGACTGAGACTGGATCAGTAATTCTTCCTGATGGTGAGGTAAGAATTAGTAACCTTTAACCTAGTGGTTATCAGTAACGAAGACAACTTTCTGTCTTGAGGCTTCATGACTTGATGATATTTCTGAGACAACTGCAAAATAGTATACAAGCTGCTTAGGGCTTATTATTCTGACCCACCTTACAGACTTGAAACTCAGTCCTAGAAAGGTGTGGAAGAATATTAAAGGGAAGACGATTCATGAAAACTTCTTTAAAATATTAGTGGTTAAGAAATATGAATGTTTTTTGACTCATATAATTCAGAATAAATGACTCTTGTGACAGCTTTGCCATTTCAGTGGCATTAATTGATATACAAAACAGTAACTACATTAGAAGTAGTGTCAGGGAGGGAGCAGGTGTCTAAATGGCAAGACACAGAAAGCTATGTAAGGCAGTATCCTGGGACGAGACAACCAGTAGGGCCTCTTAGACCTTGGTAAAGTAATATCTGTGAGGCCACCATATATATTAACAATTTGAATAAGAGCTATATTAAAAATTCATGAGTCTACATGAAGTAGAGGGGTTTGTGAGTAGAAAGTTTAAAATATTGGATTGGAAAGAAGTTTTTGGTTTCAGTCCAACCAGGGAACATACCCAGCACTAACTCTTTCTGTTTGTAGTTCTTGAACTGAGGGACAAACTATTTCAATTCTTTTTTGTCAGTTTTGCCATTCCTGGCTAATTTCATATCTCTCACCTCAAGAAAACATAGCAAAACTGTTATTAGTCAGGACTCCATGGTTCTTTGGAACCACCTTGTTTTGAAACAAAAGAGCCCCTTACCTCTGCAGTTTATTTCAAGCTGGCTGTATCATTACTCATAAGATGTAATGGCATCATACTTTATGCCACAATTATTATTGACTTGCAATAACTCTCTCAAAGATTGTTCTGTGCTTCACTGGTGAAGACCACAAATGTACTTCTTACTTGGGGTATGAGGGAAAAGGTAAACTATATTTTGTTTTCTGGTCATTTTAAATTGACTGTGCAGAATTTCTTACCACAAACTTAGAACAACATGTTCTTCAAATGTCATCTCCTGAACTCTTTAGGACTGCATTTTATAGAATATGATCACTCTCAATACTAACCACACACCCTTCCACACAATACTCTTTGTTCAAGGAAAATCCTTCTCTTATCTGGTGATTCTTAAGGCCAATTTCATGGAGTACAAAATTTCCACATGGATCAGTCAGAGGAGGACATCAGTTATATGTCCATTGGCATTAAAGAGAAAAGGTCTTAAGAGCCATAGAATGTGGCAAGCATGACTCTTCCACAGGACTGCCTGGCATATGACATAGAGCCTGTGAATGTGACATAGTGACTTAGGTGCCAGTGGTGGGGGCCTGCAGGATTAAAGATGCTTTTAGGACCCTTTTATTACCACCACTGTAGACTGAAGTTAGCACCAAGGTCAGAACATAGATAGGCAAGAAGCAAGAGCCTTAAGTACAGGGCGACTGATGGACTCTAGCTCAGAGGCCTGCACTTGTCCTGTGTCTAAAATGAGTGAAAGTAACCCCAAATCAAAGTATTGCTACCATTCTGAGGGGCTTCCCTGGTAACTCAGATGGTAATGAATTTGCTGCAATACAGGAGACCTGGGTTTGATCCCTCGGTTAGAAAGGCCCCTGGAGAAAGGAATAGCTAACTACTCCAGTATTCTTGCCTGAAGAATCCCATGGACAGTGGAGCCTGGTGGGCTACAAGTCCATGGAGTTGCAAAGAGTTGGACACAACTGAGTTACTAACACACTTTCAACATCCTTGTAGTCCAAATTCAAGCATCTTGTGAAAGAAATAACATGCTAGATAGTGAGAGATATCTGTTTTTCTGGCCATGCTGCAAGGACCATGACTCCACTGGTGTGAGTCTTGGAGCTCCTTGGATAAAACCCTTATCTGGTCAACTCTATGTAGGGCAAAGGGGACAATGGGAGGCGGAGGTTTTCAAGTCCCTAAAATAGGACAGTATCCATTCATAGATGGCACTAGTGTCTCTGGCATATTCAGGTCCCAGACAGGGATATTCTCAAAAGAAATCACTCCAAAGATGCAAATAGAAGGAGAATGATCCAACTCTAAGCTCATTTCAGAAGAACCCTGACTTAATTTTGAATCTCTTATCTGTGACTTAGAAAAATGTGAAAACTTAACTAGTTAGTCAATGTTTCAAAGCCCAATTTCATTTCTCTTTACAATAGAAATAACAGCTACCTGGAAGATTTGCTACAAGGAAGACATGAGAAAATGTATTAAGTGGAATTGTTAATATAGTAGATTCTAACTCAGTAATAATATGAAATTCAGCCCACCTCAGGCAAAAAAATATGGCTGAAACAAAATCGTATTTCTTTGGTGGACTCCAAAGAAAGATTTGGCACACACCCATGCCAGTGGAAAGCATGAATGATCGCATGTGGTAGATTGAATAACCTCACTGAGGGCTACAGGTAAAATTGGCGTATCTGGAATTTTGCTTATACGTTGGAGTCAGAGAGATGCTATGGTCTTGGGGGGTAGAGGGTGGGGGAAGTGCATACATTACCAAACTATAGCTACTATAATAATACATTTTGTTGCATTTCTTCCCATTTAGCTAAGGAGTTTTTTTTCCCCCTACTTTGGATAATTATGTAATTACTTAGCTGCATTTTCACAAACTGATGATTCATGTTTTTGCCTCAGGATAGCACAGTAGTTACTTGTAGGAGATAGAATTGTAAAGTTTTTTAAAAGAATTATGTGGCAGTGTCACCAAAATTTAACACTAGAAAAACTAAAAGCTACATTAGAATACAACAGAGTGGTCACATCCTTTAAGCATCTGCATTGTGAAATAATTGTTACAATTAATTGAGAGTCTAATTGTTACAAGTCCTACAGAAAATGGATCTAGTCCTTACACTTAAGACTTTATCTGCTATTCATCTTTCTTGAGTGTGTGTATGTCCATGTATACATATGTGTATAATGTGTATACACATGTGTGTATATACATATACATAACTACATGGAACTTATAGACATTTTTGAATAACAACAAAAGTGACATTTCCTTGGCCTTATATTTCACTACCTTAGGAATCAGAGAGTCTACAATAAAATGTTGTCAGACTGTTTGTTGAATATGTTGGTTGAGTATGTCCCTATTGTGTCTGTAAAGTATAAAATAGGGGGAAAATGTTGGCAAACATGTGTGGCTCATTAGTTTATACAGCTAAGTGACTATTTTATTCATTAACTGTTTTATCTTCTGTTTTGTTTCTGGATATATATATATATATATATATATATATTTCATTTAGAACTGGCCTAAAGAAACACCAAAACTCACTAACTCACCTACTTAAGCTATATTGGGTATTCTGTTCCAGAATACCTCTGCAGACTAAATTGTTATGTCTGCTTAAAGGTGTATAATATTACATTATGTATTTTACTTTTATAAAATGTCTGAAAAGTTAGGAAAGATACCAGGTTCTCTGGTGTAAAAAATTTGTATCAAGAATACAGGGACAGACATGGAAATATTCACACATTTTTGGACCACTGTCCATCAGGGTGTATACCGTCTGGTAAAGCATCATTTGTTCACCTTTTCAACATTACAGCCAATGACCACAGAAGCTACATTATTTGAAAGTTTTGATCGTATTATGTGTATCAGTTCAGTCAGTTCAGTCACTCAGTCATGTCTGACTCTTTGCGACCCCATGAATTGCAGCACGCCAGGCCTCCCTGTCCATCACCAACTCCCAGAGTTCACTCAAGCTCATGTATATTTGAGTCTAAATGATGGGCATTCCTATATGTCCCTGAATTGCTAAGATTGCTTATAATTTAGCCTATAATCCTGACTTTTTAAAGTCATGGAGAAACCTAGATGTCCATCAGCAGATGAATGGATAAGAAAGCTGTGGTACGTATACACGATGGAGTATTACTCAGCCGTTAAAAAGAATACATTTGAATCAGTTCTAATGAGGTGGTTGAAACTGGAGCCGATTATACAGAGTGAAGTAAGCCAGAAAGAAAAACACCAATGCAGTATACTGCACACATATATATATATAACACATATATAAGGAATTTAGAAAGATGGTAACGATAACCCTGTATGCAAGACAGCAAAAGAGACACAGATGTATAGAACAGTCTTTTGGACTCTGTAGAGGGGGGAAATGATTTGGGAGAATGGCATTGAAACATGTATAATATCATACAAGAAACAAATCGCCAGTCCAGGTTCAATGCATGATACAGGGTGCTCGGGGCTGGTGCACTGGGATGACCCAGAAAGATGGCATGGGGAGGGAGGTAGGAGGGGGGTTCAGGATTGGGAACACGTGTACACCCATGGCAGATTCATGTTGATGTATGGCAAAACCAATACAATATTGTAAAGTAATTAGCCTCTAATTAAAATAAATAAATTAAAAAAAAAAGTCCAATCTACCTGATTCTGCTCCCTTGTTAGTTAAGGGAATGTAATAATATACAAATAAAAGAATAGTTGACTTTAAGTCTTTCAACCTATTGTTCATTCACTCATTCACTCTCTTTGTAAGTTTTGAGTGTCTACTCTACACCGTGATAAAAAGCATACAGTTCAGCACCACCAATTCCCAACAAGGAATTGACAAACAGGTCCAGGGATCAGTCAAAGTATAGGAGTAGCTTGTATTGGGCAAACGTTAAAAATAGGAGTATAAAGTTGGGGAATTCCACTTTTCTGATTTGTGACTGAAATTACATAGCTAAGAATATCTTTTCAAATCCATATAAACACTTTTTTAAAAAGACAATGAGCATTTTTGTATATAAGGCAGTTAAAGTTGATAAAGATAGCATTTTTCTCCTAATTTGGGGGGGAGGGTTTATTCTTTAAAACAGACATACTATCATCCCATCCATTGGATACTATCTTGACCACTCTATTCTTAATTTCAGATTCAGTCTCAGAGTAGGTTTCATTGTCTATATATCTATCTCTGTGCCCATTATTTAAATCTGTCACTAACTTTATTAAATACTTACTCATCATTCATGTCAGTGTAATTTCACAGAGGCAGTGACATTTATATAAACTCTTGAAGAAATTATGTATTTGAAATCTTGATTATCTTGAGATGGAAGCTTCAGATAGTCACAGAAACAGCCCAGAGTGAAACATTTACTGATCTATCTCAGCTAGAATATAAAGGTCATATTATGAAAGAATGGAGACTGTCAGGGGCAAGTGAAATATGACATGCTATAAAAATTTTGTTTGATCACTTTTTAAGAATAATTCATGTTAGATCCATGAAAAAGGAGGCAGCCAATTGGTATAACAATCTCAATTCTATGTGTCAACTCATATTTAAAATCTATTATTTGAAAAACCTTAATTCCAAAATATACAAAAATAAAACTTACTTTTAAAATAGCTTTTCTCTTTGCCTTATTCATTTATCAGTCTCTAGAATACTATGTGCAGATTTTGTTTTTCCTGCCTCGCTCAATAATTGCTTTGAATAAGCAACATGATATTCAATGCTTTTACCTAATAAAGATAATGAGCAAAAGTAAAATGCAAACGACAACAGCTGATGCAGCAGTGAATCATCCAAATGCTTAATTTTCTTGACTTAAACCTGCTGCTGCTATAGAAGCAACTATTAGCACATCGACAGATGGTGCCAGAACCCATTGTCTCGTTCAGTCTCTCTCTCCCTCTTCATTCTACCCCTCCTTCCTTTTCTACCTCCCCATTTATGAAAAAAGATCATTGTACATGGAAGTGTTAATTTTCTTAGAGCATTATGTTAATTATGTCAAAAGTCATCAAAATCAGATATTTTATTGGCTTATAAACAACAAAAAAAATAGATTTGCTCTTTGAGCATTAACTATATCTCTTTTGTCATAGCATGCAATGAATTCTCTTTTCTCAGCAGTAACTGGGCTTTTGCATCCATTAAAATAACTCAGAATAAGTATACATTTGTGTTTCCCTCACAGCTCCTACATGTATTTTTTTCCTCTGTAGGCCCTTAATTAATGGAAAAGGAAAGTGGGTGCTTTTTACTCAATGAAAGATAAGGTTCCTCTGCCAGACAAGTATCCTTCTTTATCATAATGATAATAACAATAACAACACCAGCAAATCTAAAACTTATATTAAGAGCTTGGTAATTTTTATACTAATTGGCTTACCCATCCAGTGTTTCTGTTGCCTCTGCAGATATTGTATTCTTATATAATTATTAAGCTTGAGAAATGATTGTAAAAATATGTAGTATCTCTACATTGTAACACATTAAAGTGTGTAAAGTGTGTTGGTCACTCAGTCGTGTCTGACTCTTTGCGATTCCATGGACTGTAGCCTAAGAGCCTCCTCTGTCCATGGAATTCTCCAGGAAAGAATACTGGAGTGGGTTGACATTCATTTCTCAAGGGGGATCTTCCCAACCCAAGGATCAAACTTGGGTCTCCTGCAATGTGGTGGATTCTTTACCATCTGAGCCACCAGAGAATCATAGCAGCACATTGACAGAATTTTAATTCTGTCTGTAACTTTAATTCCTGCTTGCCATGTAACTTTAATAACATAGGCTCTAGGCATAAGGATATGGAAATATTTAGGGGACCATTATTCTTCTTACCACTGTGGGTAAGGGAAAAACACTTGTGTCCTTATAATCACAAACATACATAAAAATATACTGTACAAATATACAAAGATACCATTAAAGAGTATAAAATAGTATTTCTGTATGGTATACAATCACTACTATCATTTCTAGATGGTGCTGTGCTGTTAGTCATTCAGTCATGTCCGACACTTTGTGACTCCATGGACTGTAGCCCTTACCCTCCTACCCAGGCTCCTTTGTCCATAGGGATTCTCCAGGCAAGAATATTGGAGTGGGTTACCATGC
This sequence comes from Bison bison bison, assembly GCF_000754665.1. Lineage (NCBI taxonomy): Eukaryota > Metazoa > Chordata > Mammalia > Artiodactyla > Bovidae > Bison > Bison bison. Next base: position 10,595,654 of record NW_011494708.1, on the reverse strand, counting down.
CCTTTTCCAGAGGATCTTACTCACCCAGGAATAAAACCCAGGTCTCCTGCATTGCAGGCAGATTCTTTACCATCTGAGCCACCAGGGAAGTCCTTTCTAGATGGTATGAACCAGAAATCACAAACTTATTTATATATCCAACCTTGTTTTACATTACAATTTTTAATTTCTTAATATCCATTCTATTTTTTCATCCTCGCAATAATAATACTGTAAGCTGGCAAGGCAGAGATTACTATCTTCTGTGTATGTGTGTGCTAAGTCTCTTTAGTCACAGCCAACTGTTTGTGACCCCATGGACTGTAGCTCACCAGGCTCCTCTGTCCATGGGATTCTCCAGGCAAGAACAGTGGATTGGGTTGTTGTTTCCTCCTGCAGGGAATCTTCCTGACCCAGGGATCAAACCCACGTCTCTTATGTCTCCTGCATTGTCAGGTGGGTTCTTTACTACTAGTGCCACCTGGGAAGCCCCCACCTTCTACTGATCAAGAACCATTGATAAACTGTTAAATGTTTCAGAAATATTTTTTCTGAAGACTGATTTAGGTCTTTCCAGTTCTTAGGCACCAAAGGCAAATATTTCTTCTAAGGACCTCCACAGATTTCTATTGACTTGTTGTTTAAGCTTATTCATTATTATTTTGTTCACTGCACATTAACCAGATAAAGAAAACTTGTCTAGAAGGGCACTTAAAAAGGTGTGGCTATAAGAAGGTAAAATTGTCCTCTCACACGGACATTTTTTTCTCCCTGCCTAAGTAATAGCTGAACACGGTTGTATTTACATAGTTAATATGTATTTTGGAATATACTTTTGGTTTAATAAAGTTTTCCTGAAACATTCCTGGATGTATATTAATCTAGCTGTTCTATTTTGTATCATTTACTTGAAAGCTAATTATGCAGTTTCCCTGTGAGATTAGGCCGAATTCACACTCCTTGACTTGGTACCCCACCCTCTATGGTTCTCCTTTCCTTACTTTCCCACTTGACTCCTCTCCTACTCCTTCACATGGTATCTTTCTTAGGGCCTTTCTGGGAAACTCAACTAACAGTAGCAACCCACTTCATGTTCCTCCATGTAGTCACATTGTCTGCAATATGTACGGTGCATGTGGTTTTTTATGACTTGGTATTTTATGTTCAAGTGATACTGTAACTTCATGTGGTCCTCCCAACATGCCAGGAATTCTCTCTGTATTTTATACTTTCTGTATTGCTTTTTTTGTTTTGTTTTGTTTATTTTTTAAGGATTTTTGGCCTAACACCACTGTACCTTTCAATAGTGAACTCTTTATCCTTTGGAAAACATCCTTGCTAATTCCTAAACTCCAAGCTGAAACTTTCCTCCCTTGGGCATCTTTCCTGTGTCCACATGGTAACTCTTTATATACCATTTATTATAGTTTATTAAACTTCATGCTGCCACCTAGAAGCAGCATAACATAGTCATTAAGAGAATGGATCTCAAGTCAGACTATTTTAAATTCCAGATCAGCCACTTCCTAGCAATGTAAATCTAATAGGATGCTCAATCTTTTCATGTTACAGTGTTCCTATTTTTTAGGTAGATATTATAATGGTGTGTGCCTACTTGAGTTTTAATTATATGGATTAAATTAATCTAAGTACCATGCTAAGATACTAATAAAGGTGTAGCATATTGTGGAATACAATAAGTATAGTAGAGAAAAGTGAAGATGTGCAAAAGTATGAATAGCAACAAGGGAGAGGAAGGGAATGATCACAACTTAATGTAAGGTAGTTAAGATAGGCTTGATTGAAAATTAACTTTGAGTAAAAACTTAAGGAAGTGATGAATAAGCCATGCTGTTATCTGAGAAAGAACATCTTAGGCAGAAAATTCATCAGGCAAAAGTTTTCCTAACATGCTCTGAAATGAGCAAGAAGGCCAGTATGACTGAAATGAATGAAGAGAGAAGTAGTAGCAGGTAAGTTTGGGAAGGTAATGTTTCCCAGATCATATTGGACTTTGCAGGCCTTTTGAGAGAAGTTAGCGTCTACTTGTGGAGAAATGGAAGCCAGTGGAAGAATTTCAGCAGAGCAGTGGACCATGTCTGAATTAGGGCTAAATAAAATGACTGTGTTGAAAAGCAGAAATATTACTTTGCCAACAAAGATCTGTATAGTCAAGGCTATGTCTTCCCAGTGGTCATGTACGGTTGTGAGAGCTGGACCATAAAGAAGGCAGAACACCGAAGAATTGATGACTTCAAACTGTGGAGCTGGAAAAGACTCCTGAAAATCCCTTGGACAGCAAGGAAATCAACCAGTCAGTCTTAAGGAAAATCAACCCTGAACACTCCTTGGAAGGACTGATGCTGAAGCTGAAACTCAAGTATTTTGGTCATCTGATGGTAACAGATGACTCATTGGAAAAGTCCCTGATGCTGGGAAAGATTGAGGGCAGAAGGAGAAGAGGGTGTCAGAGGATAAGATGGATGGATGGCACTACCAATGCAATGGACATGAAAATGGCAAAACTTTGGGAGACAGTGAGGGTACAGAAAGCCCTGGAGTGCTACAGTCCATGGGGTCGCAGAGTCAGATGCAACAGGGAGACTGAACAACAACAAAAGCAAGATGACTCTACATTTTGCTGAGAATAGAACATGAGTAAGGGGGCAGGCATGGAAGCAGGGCAGCTGATTAGAAGATATTGCAGACATCCAGGCCATAAAGGAGGGCAGCTGGGATCAGGACCCATATTAAGTTCAGTTCAGTCGCTCAGTCATGTCCAACTCTGCAACCCATGAACCTCAGCACTCTAGGCCTCCCTGTCCATCACGGAGTCTACCCAAACACATGTCTACTGAGTTGGTGATGCCATCCAACCATCTAATCCTCTGTCCTTCCTTCTCCTCCTGCCCTCAAAGTTTTCCAGCATCAGGGTCTTCTCAAATGAGTAAGCTCTTCACATCACGTGGTCAAAAGTACTGGAGTTTCAGCTTCAACATCAGTCCTTCCAATGAACACCCAGGACTGACTTCCTTTAGGATGGACTGGTTGGACCTCCTTGCTGTCCAAGGGACTCTCAAGAGTCTTAAACACCACAGTTCAAAAGAATAAATTCTTCGGTGCCCAGCTTTCTTTATAGTCCAACTCTCACATTCATAAATGACCACTGGAAAAACCATAGCCTTGACTAGATGGACCTTTGTTGACAAAGTAATGTCTCTGCTTTTGAATACACTATCTAAGTTGGTAATAACTTTCCTTCCAAGGAGTAAGTATCTTTTAATTTCATGGCTGCAGTCACCATCTGCAGTGATTTTGGAGCCCCAAAAGATAAAGTCAGCCACTATTTCCACTGTTTCTCCATCTATTTGCCATGAAGTGATGGAATGGATGCCATGATCTTCATTTTCTGAATGTTGAGCTTTAAACCAACTTTTTCACTCTCCACTTTCACTGTCATCAAGAGGCTTTTGAGTTCTTCTTCACTTTCTGCCATAAGCGTAGTGTCATCTGCATATCTGAGGTTATTGATATTTTTCCCACCAATCTTGATTCCAGCTTGTGTTTCCTTCAGCCCAGCATTTCGCATGATGTACTCTACATATAAGTTAAATAAGCAGGGTGACAGTATACAGCCTTGATATTCCCCTTTTCCTCTTTGGAACCAGTCTGTTGTTCCATGTCCAGTTCTAACTGTTGCTTCCTGACCTGCATACAGGTTTCTCAAGAGGCAGGTCAGATGGTCTGGTATTCTCATCTCTCAGAATTTTCTACAGTTTGTTGTGATCCATACAGTCAAAGGCTTTGCATAGTCAATAAAGCAGAAGTAGATTTTTTTCTGAAACTCTCTTGGTTTTTTGATGATCCTGTGGATGTTGGCAGTTTGATTTCTGGTTTCTCTGCCTTTTCTAAAACGACTTTGAACATATGGAAGTTCACGGTTCATGTATTGCTGAAGCCTGTCTTGGAGAATTTGGGGCATTAGTTTACTAGCGCGTGAGATGAGTGCAATTGTGCGATAGTTTGAGCATTCTTTGGCATTGCCCTTCTTAGGGATTGGAATGAAAACTGACTCTTTCCAGTCCTGTGGCCACAGCTGAGTTTTCCAAATTTGTTGACATATTGATTGCAACAATTTCACAGCATCATCTTTCAGGATTTGAAATAGCTCAACTGGAATTCCATCACCTCCACTAACCTTGTTTTTAGTGATGCTTCCTAAGGCCCACTTGACTTCACAATCTAAGATATCTGGCTCTAAGTGAGTGATCATACTATCATGATTATTTGGGTTGTGAAGATCTTTTTTGTACAGTTCTTCTGTGTTCTTGCCACCTCTTCTTAATATCTTCTTCTTCTGTTAGCTCCATACAACTTCTGTCCTTTATTGAGCCCATCTTTGCATAAAATGTTCCCTTAGTATCTCTAATTTTCTTGAAGAGATCTCTCGTCTTTCCCATTCTGTTGTTTTCCTCTATTTCTTTACATTGATCACTGAGGAAGGCTTTCTTATCTCTCCTTGCTATTCTTTGGAACTCTGCATTCAAATGGGTATATCTTTCCTTTTCTCCTTTGCTTTTCACTTCTCTTCTTTGTAAGGCCTCCTCCAGTAGCCATTTTGCTTTTTTGCATATATTTTTCTTGGGAATGGTCTTAATCCCTGTCTCCTGTACAATGTCAGATCTAGTTTCTTAAATCTATTTCTCACTTCCACTGTATAATCATAAGGGATTTGATTTAGGACACATATTGGAGGTGAACAAAGTGGGCAACTTTCAGATTCTGTATTTACTTTGATAGTTGAATGAATAGAATTTCCAGACCCATTGAAAGTAGGTGGTGAGATAATTCATGGATGAGTCTCAAATTTTTCTGTTTGTTTTTAACTGAGAAATTGGAAAAAAATGGAGAGTCTATCATATAAATGGAGGACACTGTGGAATAATTTGGAGAATAGGAAGTGAGGTCAGGAAAGCAAATTTGTCTGAATTAGGTTTGAGAATGGAGGTATGAGTCTGGAATATAGAGGTGATACAAGATTTGTGCTAGAGGGAAAAAAAAAACAAAAACTGTGGAAGTTTAAAGTCATGCATCATTCAACAACTAAATCCTGCTAAGGGAGGTTGAAAAGAAAAGCAATCAGCAAAACACCACCCAGTATGGCCTGTAAATAGGTCTAACAGTAAGTGTTCGGAGTTTCTTCTTCTTCTCTGCCAGGAGGCAGCATGCTGCTCCAAACTTGTAGCATTTCCCGCTGGATACCATATTGATGAAAGCAGATAAAATCCACATTCTATTTCTCTCTCTCCCTCTTTTTTAAAGCTAAAGCTTGACACAGTACTAAATACACACTAGATCAGTTCAGTCGCTCAGTCATGTTTGACTCCTCGCGACCCCATAAATTGCAGCATGCCAGGCCTCCCTGTCCATCACCAACTCCCGGAGTCTACCCAAACCCATGTCCATCAAGTCAGTGATGCCATCCAGCCATCTCATCCTCTATCGTCCCCTTTTCCTCCTGCCCCCAATCCTTCCCAGCATCAGTGTCTTTTCCAGTGAGTTACTCTTCACATCAGGTGGCCTGATGGAATGGACTTTCAGCTTCAACATCAGTCCTTCCAATGAACACCCAGGACTGATCTCCTTTAGGATGGACTGGTTGGATCTCCTTGCAGTCCAAGGGACTCTCAAGAGTCTTCTCCAACACCACAGTTCAAAAGCATCAATTCTTCAGCACTCAGCTTTCTTTGCCGTCCAACTCTCACATCCATACATGACCACTGGAAAAACCATAGCCTTGACTAGATGGACCTTTGTTGACAAAGTAATGTCTGCTTTTAAATATGCTATCTAGGTTGGTCATAACTTTCCTTCCAAGGAGTGAACGTCTTTTAATTTCATGGCTGCAATCACCATCTGCAGTGATTTTGGAGCCCCCAAAAATAAAGTCTGACACTGTTTCCATTGTTTCCCCATCTATTTCCCATAAAGTGATGGGACCATGCACCATGATCTTAGTTTTCTGAATGTTGAGCTTTAAGCCAACTTTTTCACTCTCAACCTTCACTTTTATCAAGAGGCTTTTTAGTTCCTCTTCACTTTCTGCCATAAAGGTGGTATCATCTGCATATCTGAGGTTATTGATATTTCTCCCAGAAATCTTGATTCCAGTTTGTGATTCTTCCAGCCCAGCATCTCTCATGATGTACTCTGCATATAAGTTAAACAAGCTGGGTGACAATATACAGCCTTGACATATTCCTTTTCCTATTTGGAACTAGTCTGTTGTTCCATATGTAAATATATTAAAAAAATTATCCTGTGGCCAGTATCTCAAATGTGACAGCATTGATCTCTTATGTTTAATTTTGCTATGAATTCTGAGAGTCATGCTTTAGTTTTTGAAATAAATATGAAATACCTTCATTGACTCTCACATCCTGTTTCTGCTTCAACTCAATCTGAAGCCTAGTACCTGCCTTTTGCTTCAGGTGCCTACATTGTCTATGAGCAAGGAGAGATCAATTCAGAACACAACAGCTAAAGAGGAAAAGAACCTTCTTTCCCTGCCCCAATCCAGACATACTTATCCTTCTGCAAACATTCTAGATTAACAGAATGTTCCCCAATGAGCTTTTCCAATTGAGGGTATCAGTGGTGATGGTAGTGGGGGAAATGTTAGAAAGGTTTCTTGATGTCCTTCTTGATGAAAGTATTTTAAAATGCTCAGTTCTATGACTATACCAGGGAGTGCATAATTTCTTATGGCATAATATGATAAGCAGTTTATTATAAAAACTTTCACAAGTAAAATAAATGGTGTGTTGGAATTGAAGTTGGAAAACTGGGATTGAAATTCCCATTGTAGTAAATGATACTTAGTTGCCTTAGGTGAGTTACTAGGATTCTCTGATTTTTTTATTTTTTTTAACCTAAGAATAGAGCAGAGTCTAATGCCATGAGGTCTGATCTGAGAACCAGGTTTAAAGCCTGACTTTCTCATCTCTGCATCCTCTGGGATGCAGTTTCCTCCTCCAGCAGGCAACTATGTACATATTATTTAACTTCTCTTTCCTTTCTTCATTTATAAAATGAAAATAATAGTAGCATCTACTGCAAAGGGTTCTTGAGAGTATTAAATAAATTATTACATGTAAACCCCTAGAACAGTATCCACACTAGCAAAATAATAATTAAAAGTTAACTGTTAATGACAGGTCTATGAATGGTTGTTGGAGATTAATCCCTATTAACATGGAATTAAAGTAATAAAAAGAAAGATCATTTGAAATAAATTAAATCTCTGAATTAGAAAAAACAGTTTAAAAAGACACACTAAAGTGTTGCTGGGAACTACACTTCTTACATTTGAACTTTCTAGTCTAAAATATTTTTTCTTTAATTGTGCAAAATGCACTATATATCTATAGCTAGAGAAATATATATGCAAATACAAAAACAATTTGGGAGAAAGAAACACTTAACATGAAACTGCTGAAGCAGAAATACATTTAGTACATCAAATAACTGAAAGGAAGTGTTGTTTTATTAGAGTGCCTCTAAAAGCCATTAGACAATTTAAAGATGGTTCATTTCTTTAAGTGTACAGAGACTGATGCACTACAGAAAGTTCAGGCAAAGCCTCTTCAACCATCTTCTTAATGCCACCTTTATTTATAAATAGATTATTTTCTGGAGAATACCGGGGACTTAAAAGCCATCCATTAAAACCTCTTAGCTGATAAGATTAAGGATTTTCCTTAAGATAAGAATATTATTCCAAAAAAGTTGGAAATACATTTTAAACTAATAAAGTTATTGTTGTCATATTTTTGGGGGGGATATTTCACCTTGGTATAAGACTCAATCCTCCTTTTATGTCCAGAAGGATATTTTTTAAAAAACCTTTTTAGAGTAAGGAAGAATAGTAAGAAATGCCCTACTATCAATTTTGAAAAAGAACAACTTAAAAGCCTGTTGAAACCTAAATGATGGATGATCAGTGGGGGGGAAAATGTAGAACTGAGCCTAGGAGGACCATCTGCCATTATGAAAAGCCTCCTAAGTATTGTAACTGTTAGTTCTAGTCATAGGGCAAAATCAATGTGATCTTGTGGCAATAAGTGCTTCAGTAATGCAAATAGGATATTGTTGAAGCCATAATTAGTGTGAGGTGAGAGAGCCATGATGATAGACTCAGCTAAATTAAAACTGGATCACAAATAACATAATGACTTGGGAGTCAGAGAACAAAAGTTCAGCTTCTAGGAAGGCTCACCTGGTGGGTGTTCTAGTCAAATGTCCTGGGATTGAAGATAAGACTTAAACCTAAAGTAGAAAAACTCAATAAGAGAGGGAAAGATACAAGTCCCACCTGAGAGACTGGGTGAAAATGGTAGGGGATAAATTTCTGTCAAGGTCATTAAACTTGACAAGGGCAAAATGGCAAGAATGAAAATTGTAACGCTGTTTGATTGTCAGTATCTGCGGCCCACAATGATACAATGAAGCGGTAATGGAGCTCAAAATAATGCTATCAAATTTGTTAGAGTTGACTAGTCACCTAGATTGGACTGTAAGATTGTATTAGCAATTGAAGCAAGAGAAAGCAAGGTTCATCACCAATTGAGGTGATGTACCTGAGTCAGTGTTTTCTTCCTTTTATCTGCCCCTTCCTGTGCAATATATGGGGCTTCCCAGGTGGCTCAGTGGTAAAGAATCCAGCTATGATGCAGGAGATGCAGGTTTGATCCCTGGGTCAGGAAGATCCCCTGGTGAAGGAAAAGGGAACCCAGTGAAATATTCTTGCCTGGGAAATCCTGTGGACAGAGGAGCCTGGCAGGCTACAGTCCTTGCAGTTGCAGTGAGTCAGACACAATTTAGGAACTAAACAACAACAAGATGCAACACACAGTAACTTTACTCACTTCTTTGCAATCTATAACAATTAGACTACAAAAGGCAATCCAATATTATAGTTAAAATAATTAGACTCTTCTGACCAGCTCACTTAACAAGGCTTTCACCTCTTTCAGCTGTGCTGGGATGCATCATGATCATTTGAAGTGGGTCAGGCACTGGTAATATGGAAGGATAGTGAACTTCAACAGACTTTCCAACTTTGAAATTACAGAATTCCACAGTACTCTGAATGCATGACCCTCTCTCCTTCACTTGCTCTGGTCAGAACATGCTTTCTCTTTGCCCAGCTGAAGTCTGCTATCATAATCATATGGGTAGTCACAACTAGTGTATCCCCAGAGAATCTGGCCATCACAGGAACAGCTGCCCTACTGACTATGCATAGAAGCTGGGAAAGCTTAAGCAGTTCTGCTTGGATTGTTTAATTTATTTACTTTTGTTGGCTCAGATGCCTCATGAGTCAAGTCTGTGAGACGAATCCTGATGGACAGAAGTAGATCGGGATTATGTTTTTACCTAATAGAATAATCCTGGCTCTGCTTGTCTTCTTTACTGTAACTAGGATAGTAGAAAGATAGCTAAGCTAAAGTAGTGCTTATCTAACAGTTACTAGAGGAGGCATTCCCAGTGTGATGAAAAGAAAGTATATTTTGCTGTATAAAAGTAAAAAGTCTGGATTCAGGCTATGTGAATGTGAATACCAGCTCCCACTCATCTAATTACATAATGCTGGTCAATTTAGACTCTCTCAGACTCAGTTTTCTCATCTAAAAATGGAAAGTAATTGTAACAGCTGCCTTATGGAGTTATGGAAAGCCCCAGAGGGTGAATTCTTGATAAACATGCTTAACACAATGTTTGATGCAGATCACATATTCAACTAATGCTGCCTTTTATTATTATGAGTCATCGATGTAGTTATTTCTTCCCTGGATGCTTAAGTTGGGGACATGTTGTATGTGGTAGTGAATGCCAGAGGGCACGCCTCAAGAAATTCTGCATCAGTATAGGTCCAAGAAGCTACCTAGGATTCAATGGCCTTATTTTACTGTAACACACATGATGAGGAATCTGTTTCTTCCAATAGATTATGAAAATTCTTGAAAAGATAAGGATCCAGTAGGTACATTTTTTGCTTCATGTAGTAGATGGTAGATAAATAATCATTGAGTCAGAGAGTTCTACTGGTGCTGCAAAATTGCAACACTTTCCTATATAATTGAAAGTAATTGTGGTTATATAATGCAAATGATATACACTGTTTAAAAAAATAAACCAATGAGAAGTGTCACCATTGTAGGCTCTAATAGTCTTTGAACAAAAATATTTCCACAGATTTTGAAAAACAGATTTTTGAACCAGAGTAAAGCACTTGGTAAACATGAAGTAGTAGATAAATGCTGGAAATATGCAACATTTACAAAGTCATGTTTTAAGTAGTCTCCAATTTATCGACAATACACATCATTATGCATTTATAACTTAATGGTGCTTTCATTAAACACTCTGCTTCTCTGAAAAATGACAAAATTACAAGGTTAAACTCCCATTGTGGAGTTGATCTGGTGATGTGTGCTAAATTAACTATTTTTTTAATCAGTACACTAAAGAAGAAAGAAATAGAAAATATCCTGCCTGGTTTTCAATTAGTGTATTTTGCTCCTTGCCATTTGTTCCCAATTGTCTGTTTTGACTAAACCTTGCATTTTCCCTCGCTAAACCATTTTTTTCCCCTCTTAATACTGTTCTAAATTAACCTCTTCTCTTGTGTTGTTCACAATATAGCAAGCAGTTTATTATTGGGCAAATAAATAATTTCACTTTTGCAAACTGAAGTTACTCACAGCTGGTCTAAACAAAATTACATATGATTGTGCAATGGAAATATATTTTATTTGCTGTAGCATTTTCATCAGGTTGAACACTGAATCAAATTGAAATCAAAGAAGAAAACCTGCCTCATATAAGCAGAGATCATTTTTATGGTGGTGAATAATACCCCTTTCCCTGTCATCTTGTCTGGCTAATATAAAATCATGTACTATTATATATAAATGAGGATTCATAAAATTTCAAAACTTGTTAACAGTAATGACTTTCTTAGCTTGAGATCCACCAACATTTACTTCGTTTTCCCTCAGTATAATTTTGACATATTCCTGTCATCTGGTGGGATAAGATCTGAATGGAAAAGTCTCCGAAACTGGCATCATATTTTGTGTTTTACATTCTTCTTGACATAATGAACACTTTCCCCTCTTTTGCTGAAATCAGCACTGGAAAAGATCAAATACAGCAGTCTTTTAACAGTTTAAAATTGCCCCTGTCATTATCTTGTCAGTTTCATGAGACCTTGAGTATACAGGGCTATGGAAATCTTTCAAGACAAATTTGCTAGAAGCCTGGGGAAGAGTGTTTATAAAAACTAAGAATTTGAATCATTAGGAAAGGCCTGGATAACACAAGTGTTATTCAGCAATGGCTGGAACTCAGAGTGACACCATTTACAAGCATGGCTGTTCAAAAACAGTTTGGTTATTTTATTGCATTTTATTTTCATCATCTTCAACTTTTCTCTGTGTATCAAACTATATGTTTAATAATCCACTCTTAAAACATTTATCTGTGTTAAACCTGTATTAACTTTCCTTTTCAGTCCATTTCATTTATAACTTTTGTTGAACTTGGTGGGGAAAAGATTTTGAAATAGAGTGAGGATGAGTTCTGGATATTCAATTTGATAATATTACTTGCTGTATAGTGATGCTTTCTAAGGTCCACTTGACTTCACATTCCAGGATGTCTGGCTCTAAGTCAGTGATCACATCATCGTGATTATCTGGGTCATGAAGATCTTTTTTGTACAGTTCTTCTGTGTATTCTTGCCACCTCTTCTTAATGTCTTCTGCTTCTGTTAGGTCCATACCATTTCTGTCCTTTATCGAGCCCATCTTTGCATGAAATGTTCCTTTGGTATCTCTAATTTTCATGAAGAGACCTCTAGTCTTTCCCATTCTGTTGTTTTCCTCTATTTCTTTGCATTGATCTCTGAGGAAGGCTTTCTTATCTCTTCTTGCTATTCTTTGGAATTCTGCATTCA
>NW_011494708.1:10581852-10583553 GCF_000754665.1 Bison bison bison | reverse complement strand
ATTCTGCATTCAGATGCTTATATCTTTCCTTTTCTCCTTTGCTTTTTGCTTCTCTTCTTTTCACAGCTATTTGTAAGGCCTCCCCAGAAAGTCATTTTGCTTTTTTGCATTTATTTTCCATGGGGAAGGTCTTGATCCCTGACTCCTGTACAATGTCATGAACCTCCATCTACAGTTCATCAGGCACTCTATCTATCAGATCTAGTTCCTTAAATCTATTTCTCACTTCCACTGTATAATCATCAGGGATTTGATTTAGGTCATACTTGAATGGTCTAGTGGTTTTCCCTACTTTCTTCAATTTCAGTCTGAATTTGGCAATAAGGAGTTAAGGATCTGAGCCACAGTCAGGTCCTGGTCTTTTTTTTGTTGACTGTATAGAGCTTCTCCATCTTTGGCTGCAAAGAATATAATCAGTCTGATTTCAGTGTTGACCATCTGGTGATGTCCATGTGTAGACTCTGCTCTTGTGTTGTTGGAAGAGGGTGTTTGCTATGACCAATGCATTTTTTTGGCAAGACTCTATTAGTCTTTGCCCTGCTTTATTCTTTACTTCAGTGCCAAATTTGCCTGTTACTCCAGGTGTTCCCTGACTACCTACTTTTGCATTCCAGTCCCCTATAATGAAAAGGATATCTTTTTTGGGTGTTAGTTCTAAAAGGTCTTGTAGGTCTTCATAGAACTGTTCAGCTTCTTCAGTTTACTAGTTGGGGCATAGACTTGGATTACTGTGATATTGAATGGTTTGCCTTGGAAACGAACAGAGATCATTCTGTCGTTTTTGAGATTGCATCCAAGTACTGCATTTTGGACTCTTTTGCTGACCATGATGGCTACTCCATTTCTTCTGAGGGATTCCTGTCCACAGTAGTAGATATAATGGTCATCTGAGTTAAATTCACCCATTCCAGACCATTTCAGTTCGCTGATTCCTAGAATGTTGACATTCACTCTTGCCATTTCTTGTTTGACCACTTCCAATTTGCCTTGATTCACGGACCTGACACACCAGGTCCCCATGCAATATTGGTCCTTACAGCATCGGACCTTGCTTCTATCACCAGTCACATCCACAACTGGGTACTGTTTTTGCTTTGGCTCCAACTCTTCATTCTTTCTGAAGTTATTTCTCCTCTGATCTCCAGTAGCATATGGGCACCTACTGACCTGGGGACTTCCTCTTTCAGTCTCCTATCATTTTGTCTTTTCATACAGTTCATGGGGTTCTCAAGGCAAGAATACTGAAGTGGTTTGCCATTCCCTTCTCCAGTGGACCACATTCTGTCAGAACAAAGCTAGTGGAGGTGATGCAATTCCAGCTGAGCTATTCCAAATCCTGAAAGATGATGCTGTGAAAGTGCTGCACTCAATTTGCCAGCAAATTTGGAAAATTCAGCAAAAGGTCAGTTTTTATTCCAATCCCAAAGAAAGGCAATGCCAAAGAATGCTCAAACTACAACACAACTGCACTCATCTCACATGCTAGTAAAGTAATGCTCAAAATTCTCCAAGCCAGGCTTCAGAAATATGTGAACCGTCAACTTCCACTTGTTCAAGCTGGTTTTAGAAAAGGCAGAGGAACCAGAGATCAAATTGCCAACATCCGCTGGATCATTGAAAAAGCAAGAGAGTTCCAGAGAAACATCTATTTCTGCTTTATTGACTATGCCAAAGCCTTTGACTGTGTGGATCACAATAAAC
>NW_011494708.1:10580673-10581752 GCF_000754665.1 Bison bison bison | reverse complement strand
AGGAGAGTGAAAAAGTTGGTTAAAACTCAACATTCAGAAAACAAAGATCATGGCATCTGGTCCCATCACTTCATGGGAAATAGATGGAAACAGTGTCAGAGTTTATTTTTTGGGGCTCCAAAATCACTGCAGATGGTGACTGCAGCCATGAAATTAAAAGACGCTTAGTCCTTGGAAGGAAAATTATGACCAACCTAGATAGCATATTCAAAAGCAGAGACATTACTTTGTCAACAAAGGTCCATCTAGTCAAGGCTATGGTTTTTCCAATGGTCATGTATGGATGTGAGAGGTGGACTGTGAAGAAAGCTGAGCGCTGAAGAATGGATTCTTTTGAACTGTGGTGTTGGAGAAGACTGTTGAGAGTCTCTTGGACTGCAAGGAGATCCAACCAGTCCATTCTGAAGGGGATTAGCCCTGGGATTTCTTTTGAAGGAATGATGCTAAAGCTGAAACTCCAGTACTTTGGCCACCTCATGCGAAGAGTTGACTTATTGGAAAAGACTCTGATGCTGAGAGGAATGGGGGCAGGAGGAGAAGGGGATGACAGAGGATGAGATGGCTGGATGGCATCACTAACTCGATGGACATGAGTCTGAGTCAACTCCGGGAGTTGATGATGGACAGGGAGTCCTGGTGTGCTGCAATTCATGGGGTCGCAAAGAGTGTGACATGACTGAGCAACTGAACTGACTGAACTGACTGACTTGTGTGATCTTCAGAAACTTGTTTATCCTACCTAAATCTTGCTTTCTCTCTTTAGCTGGCATGCACTACACACTCAGTTCAGTTCAGTTCAGTTCAGTCGCTCAGTTCACCAACTCTCAGAGTTCACCCAAACTCAGGTCCATCGAATCGGTGATGCCATCGAGCCACCTCATCTTCTGTTGGCCCGTTCTCCTCCTGCCCCCAAACCCTCCCAGCATCAGAGTCTTTTCCAATGAGTCAACTCTTCACACGAGGTGGCCAACGTATTGGAGTTTCAGCTTTAGCATACAGTCCTTCCAAAGAACACCTAGGACTAAAGAGGAATACATCCTTGAATTTTCTGAAGTAATAGGTAAAATCAAAAAATCTCT
>NW_011494708.1:10580215-10580573 GCF_000754665.1 Bison bison bison | reverse complement strand
AAATTCTGAAAGAGATGGGAAAACCAGACCACCTGACCTGCCTCTTGAAAAATTTGTATGCAGGTCAGGAAGCAACAGTTAGAACTGGACGTGGAACAACAGATTGGTTCCAAATAGGAAAAGGAGTACGTCAAGGCTGTATATTGTCACCCTGCTTATTTAACTTGTATGCAGAGTACATCAAGAGAAATGCTTGCCTGGAAGAAGCACAAGCTGGAATCAAGATTGCTGGGAGAAATATCAATAACCTCAGATATGCAGATGACACGACCCTTATGGCAGAAAGTGAAGAGGAACTAAAAGGCCTCTTGATGAAAGTGAAAGAGGAGAGTGAAAAAGTTGGTTAAAACTCAACATT
>NW_011494708.1:10559506-10580115 GCF_000754665.1 Bison bison bison | reverse complement strand
TTCACCCAAACTCAGGTCCATCGAATCGGTGATGCCATCCAGCCACCTCATCTTCTGTTGTCCCGTTCTCCTCCTGCCCCAAACCCTCCCAGCATCAGAGTCTTTTCCAATGAGTCAACTCTTCACACGAGGTGGCCAACGTATTGGAGTTTCAGCTTTAGCATCAGTCCTTCCAAAGAACACCTAGGACTAAAGAGAAATACATCCTTGAATTTTCTGAAGTAATAGGTAAATTCAAAAAATCTCTGTATGTACATGAGTTTCTCTCATTAATGTACATTTGGGACAAAGGTCAATATATTTTTTATTCAAAAGTGTGGTATCTTACTTCATTCAGGCTATTATAACAAAATACTATGGACTGGGTGGCTTGCAAACAATGGAAATTTATTTCTCACCATTCCAGAGCTGGAAATCCAAGATCAAGGCATTGGCAGATTCGGTGACTGGTGAAACCTTCCTCCTGGTTTATATATAACTATCTTTCTGTACAGTCCACACGATGGAAAGGGAAAGAGAGCTCTCTGGGATCTCTTATAAGAGCACTAATCACATTCATGAGGGCGCTCCTTACATGACCTAATCACTACCCAAAGACATCATCTCCTAATATCACACTGGGAGTTAAGATTTTAGCATCTGAGTTTTGGAGAGGGTGAGGTCATAGATATCCAGTCTATAATGTGAGGTAGTCTGCAAATAGTATTTATATATAATATTTTATCTTACTGTCTTCTAAATATATTCTGAATATCTTGGAAAATGATTTTTTTTAACTCAGAATAGAAGCTTTTTAGAAAACTGTTAAACTGTTGCCACACTACAAATATGAGAAAGGAGAGGACTTAACAATTTTTAAATTAAAGAATGTGTTATAATTTTTAGATATTGACTGATAATTTATAAATTATTTCTTTCCATAACAATGTAATGTGAAATAAAAATACATTTTCATAAACTAATTGTAATATTGAAATATCATGATACAAATTATATACTTATGTAACATTATAATTAATAATGTGTTTTACCCAGGTAATCATCACAAAAATTCAATCAGAGGTATTGATTCCTTTCAATAGATAAACCAGTTAGGATACAAAAGATGGATTATATAGGCTTATCAAGGACACACAAGTAAAAATGTGGATAGAATTAAAATCCTTTACTTCTGGTTGAAAGTCTATCATATTTGTACTGCACTAGGTAGAATATCACAGTTGCCTTCATGATGCTGCATTATATATGATGCAGGTAAGTCCTAATTATTCATTAAGAGTCCCTGAGTATAAACTTCTATTTCTTATTCTTGGATCCTCAGGCTCCCTGGAAAGGTCTGTGAATCCCCTAAAGAGTTCTCTTGAAAATTTTTCTGTGTGATCAACTTTGGGCCATTGTCAGACTTCTTAGCATACTTGAACCTATTCTGATGGATTAGAAAATGACCCCTCAAAGGTCTATGCCATGTAGAACCACCCAATACAATGGGTCATGGTGGAGAGTTCTGACAAAATGTGGTCCACTGGAAAAGGGAATGGCAAACCACCTTAGTAGTCTGTTGAGAAACCCATAAACAATATGAAAAGGCAAAAAGATATGAAGTTGAAAGATAAATTCCCTGGGTCGTTAGGTGTCTAATATGCTGGAGAAGAGTGGAGAAATAACTCCAGAAAGAATGAAGAGATGGAGCCAAAGCAAAAAATAATAATAATAATAATAATAATAATACCCAGTCGTGGATCTGAATGGTAATGCAATTTTCCAATGCTGTAAAAAGTAGTACTGCATAGGAACCTGGAATGTTAGATCCATGAATCAAAGAAAATTCAGTTCCGTTCAGTTGCTCAGTCATGCCCGACTCCTTGTGACCCCCATGGACTGCAGCACATCAGCCTTCCCTGTCCATCACCAACTGCTAGAGCTTACTCAAACTCATGTACATCAAGTCAGTGATGCCATCCAACCATCTCATCCTCTGTCATCCCCTTCTCCTGCCTTCATCTTTCCCAGCATCAGGGTCTTTTCCAAGGAGTCAATGCTTCATGTCAGGTGGCCAATGTATTGGCATTTCAGCATCAGCATCAGTCCTTCCTATGTATATTCAGGACTGATTTCCTTTAGGACTGACTGGTTTGATTTCCTTGCAGTCCAAGAAACTCTCAAGAGTCTTCTCTAATACCACAGTTCAAAAGCATCGGGTATTTGGTGCTCGGTTTTTTTATAGTCCAACTCTCACATCCATACGTGACTACTGGAAAAACCATAGCTTTGATTAGAGGGACCTTTGTCAGCAAAGTAATGTCTCTGCTTTTTAATATGCTGTTTAGGTTTGTCATAGCTTTCCTTCCAAGGAGCAAGTGTCTCTTAATTTCATGGCTGCAGTCACCATCTAGAGTGATTTTGGAACCCCCAAAATAAAGTTTCTCACTGTTTCCATTGTTTCTCCATCTGTTTGCTATGAAGTGATGGGACAGGATGCCATTATCTTAGTTTTCTGAATGTTGAGTTTTAAACCAACTTTTTCTCTCCTTTTCCACTATCATCAAGAGGCTCTCTAGTTCCTCACTTTCTGCCATAAGGGTGGTGTCATCTGCATATCTGAGGTTATTGATATTCTTCCCTGCAATCGTGATTCCAGTTTGTGCTTCATCTATCCCAGCATTTCACATAAGGTACTCTGCATATGAGTTAAATAAGCAGGATGATAGTATACAACCTTGACGTACTCCTTTCCTGATTTGGAACCAGTCTGTTGTTCCATGTCCGGTTCTGTTACTTCTTGGCCTGCATACAGATTTCTCAGGAGGCAGGTGAGGTCGTCTGGTATTCCCATCTCTTTAAGAATTTTCCACAGTTTGTTGTGATCCACACAGTCAGAGGCTTTGATATAGTCAATAAAGAAAATGTAGATGTTTTTCTGGAATTCTGTTGCTTTTGCAAGGTTCCAACGGATGTTGGGAATTTGATCTCTGGTTTCTCTGCCTTTTCTAAATCCAACTAGAACATCTGGAAGTTCACAGTTCATGTACTGTTGAAGCCTGGCTTGGAGAATTTTGAGCGTTACTTTGCTAGCATGTGAGATGAGTCCAATTGTGAGGTAGTTTGAACATTCTTTGGCATTGCCTTTCTTTGGTATTGGAATGAAAACTGACTTTTTCAATCCTGTGGCCACTTCTGAGTTTTACAATTTTGCTGGCATATTGAGTTCAGCACCTTAACAGCATCATCTTTTAGGATTTGAAATAGCTCATCTGGAATTCCATAACCTCCACTAGCTTTGTTAGTAGTGATGATGCTTCCTAAGGCACACTTGACTTTGCATTCCAAGATGTATGGCTCAAGGTGAGTGATCACACCGTAGCTCGTTGGCAGAAAAGCTATGACAAATCTGGAAAGTGTATTAAAAAGCAGAGACATTACTTTGCTGAAAAAGTTCCATAGCCAAAGCTACAGCTTTTTCAGCTGTGAGAGTTGGGCCATAATGAAATCTGAGCACCAAAGAATTGATGCTTTTGAACTATGATGTTGGAGAAGACTCTTGAGAGTCCCTTGAACAGCAAGGAGATCAAACCAGTCAATCCTAAAGGAAATCAGTCCTGAATATTCATTGCAAGGCCTGATGCTGAAATTGAAACTTCAATATCTTGGCCATCTGATGTGCAGAACTGACTCCTTGGAGAAACCCTGATGCTGGGAAGATTGAATGCAGGAAAAGAAGGGGACAACAGAGGGATGAGATGGTTGGATGGCATTACCAACTTGATGGACATGAGTTTGAGCAAGTTCTGGGATTTGGTGATCAACAAGGAAGCCTAGCGTGCTGCAATCCATCGGGTTGCAAAGAGTCGGACACAACTGAGTGACTGAACTGAACTGAACAAAATTATCTATGTCTATGAACCTGAGAAGATGTCATATATAGCAAAGGGTCTTGTCAAATGTGAATAAGTTATGGATGTTGAGATGGAAAGATTATTCTGGATTATCCAGGGTAAGTCCAATGGGTCCTTTTAGTGGAAAAGCAGAGGGTCAGTGTAAGAAGAAGGAAATATGGCTACCGAAACAGTGGTTGGAATGATTCATTACTAAAGAAGGGCCATGGCCCAAGGATCAGGACTGGTACCAGAAAATAGAAAGGGCAAAAAAATAAACCTCTTCAAGAGTCTCCAAACTGCCAGTGATTTGACCTTAGCCTAGAGAGACTGATTTTGGAATCTGACTTATTGAACTATAATTTATGTTCTTTCAGCCACTGTATGTTTGTGGTAATTAGTCACAGCGGTTGTAGGAAGCTAACACATTGCTTAAACTTTATATAACAATTTGTGTTTGTGTGGATTTATCTGAGAAGTGAACTCAAAGACTTCAATTTCAATGTTAAAATAGCCTTTTGTTCAAACTGCTTAAGGAATATATCTTGAACTGTAAAGTGTCTGAGGTTTTTACCCTACTTCTTAAGCTAAAAATTTTCTGAGAGACAATGTAAGGCCTCTGGATCAGAGACAAAGGAATTTATTCCCCACAGCATAGCAGGCACCACAAGTATCAGCACATTTGCATTGTTTTCCCTTGACTGCAAGTCCCAGTGGGCGCAGATGGACGCTATTCATAACAGTGGGTTTGCATCACAAATGAGGAACTCGTATTAGAAGCCTAGCACTTTCTGAAAGAAACAGCCAACATTGTAGCTAGTTGCAACAAACCAGTTCCCTACCCACTGGGAGCAAGTCATTTTATGGTAGTAATGCTGTTGTTCCCTTGGTTTAATTACTGGCCCTTGTGACTAGCTATAGGAACTAGTAGGTAACTGGAGAAAGGATGTCCTAAGGGACTATATTGTTCACATCATTTTTTCTTTTTGTAGTTAATGAGAAGTTTAAGTAATATTTTACTGTAAAGCTTAAAATGTGATTTCATCCTTTTAATTTTTATGCCCACATATATATTAGATGGAATAAATGCATATTGAGAAGTATTTTAATAGTGACCATGTTCTTCATCAGGGCTTCCCAAGTGGTGCTAGTGGTAAAGAACCTGTCTGCCATGAGACACAAGATACCCCATTTGGATCCCTGGGTCAGGAACATCCCCTGGAGGAGGGCATGGATCCCCACTCCAGAATTCTTGCCTGGAGAATCCCATGGACAGAGGAGCATGGTGGGGTACAGTCCATAGGGTTGCAAAGAGTTGGACATGATTGAAGCAACTTAGCATGCATGCACATATTCTTAATTACATATAATTTCCAGCAAGATAATATTCCATCTGGATTTTTATTTACTGAAATCTGTGATTTCAGTAAATATGTTCAAATACATACAAATTTTTTCCATGCTTATCAGTGATCTCTTGAGTATCTTCACTCAAGTCCATATGTCCATCTGTTCAGGAAACCCTGTGCTTGCTCACAAGAGTAGTTTCTACAATGCTGCAGGTATTAAAATCAAGAGACTTGAGAGGCAATCTACTGAAGGCTATAGATGATAGCTATGATATCACATTCTCTAGGAATCATTGCTTTTCCTATAACAAAATTACCATTTTTACAACTGAATACATGTATTTACTCTTGTAAAGCAAAACAACATAAAGAGAAGAATATGTAATTTTAGGGAAATTTTATCACAAAATGCATGTCCAACTTTTATAAAATAGATTATAATCATTGTTATGTGCTTCAAATTGATGAGATTTCAAAGGTAAGTGAAATTTTTAAAAAGGGAAAAAGACTATTGATAAGCTGCTGCTGCTAAGTCACTTCAGTCGTGTCCGACTCTGTGCGACCCTATAGACAGCAGCCCACCAGGCTCCCCGGTCCCTGGGATTTTCCAGGCAAGAGTACTGGAGTGGGGTGCCATTGCCTTCTCCAATTGATAAGCTGCTGCTGCTGCTAAGTCGCTTCAGTCATGTCTGACTCTGTGCGACCCCATAACTGGCAGCCCACGAGGCTCCAGTTCCTGGGATACTCCAGGCAAGAATACTGGAATTGGGTTGCCATTTCCTTCTCCAATGCATGAAAGTGAAAAGTGAAAGGGAAATTGCTCAGTCGTGTCCGACTCCTAGCGACCCCATGAACTACAGCCCACCAGGCCCTCCATCCATGGGATTTTCCAGGCAAGAGTACTGGAGTGGGGTGCCATTGCCTTCTCTGGATTGATAAGCTAGTTTCACTCAAACTCTGGTGTGAGTTACAATACTCCAAAATAAATGTATTCAAAATTTTGCACCCCTTATTTGAAATGATGATTCAGCAGATATCAATGATTATTATTACATTTTTAGTCGAGTTTTCCAGAGTTTAAAGTTCTCTGAGTCACCTCTTTGTTTCAGAGAACTTGATGTGTTTTTTTGAATGTTGCATCACCATGGACTGGGACTTGCCAGCCACTGGGAACACGTGAAAGCAAAATGTAAGCTAATTGAGATGGGCAAGTTCTTTCAGAATTTGTTGAGTCAAGAAATGTGCATTTTCCATAGATTTATAGGTAAGACCATAAGAGAGAAAGCTAGAATGGGATTGTTTACTGTCCTGTACAAAAGTCCATGAGAGAAGTGGGGAAACTCCAGCATCAAGAGACTACTAGTGAATGCTGAATTATCAGGGACTGATGGTTTTTCCAGTGGTCATATATGGATGTGAGAGTTGGACCGTGAAGAAAGCTGAGTGCTGAAGAATTGATGCTTTGAACTGTAGTGTTGGAGAAGACTCTGAGAGTCCCTTGGACTGCAAGGAGATCCAACCAGTCCATTCTAAAGGAGATCAGCCCTGGGATTTCTTTTGAAGGAATGATGCTAAAGCTGAAACTCCAGTACTTTGGCCACCTGATGAGAAGAGTTGACTCATTGGAAAAGACTCTGATGCTGGGAGGGATTGGGGGCAGGAGGAGAAGGGGACGACAGAGGATGAGATGGCTGGATGGCATCACTGACTCAATGGACATGAGTCTGAGTGAACTCTGGGAGTTGGTGATGGACAGGGAGGCCTGGTGTGCTGCTATTTATGGGGTCGCAAAGAGTCGGACATGACTGAGTGACTGAACTGAAAAAACACTCAAGAGAGAAATGCATGTGCCCTAAGTAAGAGTAAGAGATGTCCAGAGTTGGGAATTTCTGAACAACCCTGAGAAAGAAACTGTTACAACTACCAGTCATGTGGTCTACACCTTTTTGTGCAGAGTTGTGCCTTGTGACCTCAGTTCTCTGACACATCTAAAAAGAACTGCTGGTTTTTCAGTTTGTTTGGCGTTTTACATTTTGTTAGGCTAGAATGATGATTTCTAAACTTCTTATACACTGGACTAAAACCTGAAGTTTGCATATATATTTTATAATTTTCAGTTGTAATGTTATATAGTCAGTTGAATATTTTGGCTCTTGAATTCCAGCAGAAGATTTATGAAACATGATATAAATTTAGGGATGTCCAGTACATAAAGGTTGCACTATTGGTAAAGAATCTGCCTGTCAATGCAGGAAACATAAGAGAGATGGGTTCAGTCCCTGGGTTGGGAAGATCCCCTGGAAAAGGAAATGGTAACCCAATCCAGTAATCTTGCCTAGAAAGTCCCATGGACAGAGGAGCCTGGCAGGCTACAGTCCACAGGGTCGCAGAGTTGGACATGACTGAAGCAACTTAGCATAGCACATAAATGCTAATCCTTATATTAGATAGCAGATTTCTTGATTTCTAATTTATAAGTGGGTCAGCACTTTATCTGAAAATTTTTCTTTTTGACTGCCATATAATAGGGTTATTGACATATTCTTCAGAATGAATGACAAAGAATAGATTCCAGTTAGAGGCAAAAACTACATTGGCATTCGAGTCATGGAAGGTAGAAAGATACAAAAGAGAAGGAATTATTTTGACAGGTGGTCATGTACTCTTATGCAGTAGCTCCAAAACAGGGCTAGTTCTCAGAAGTCTGTTAAGACCCAAGGTAGGAGCCAGATTTGGTTAAGGTTACTGTGAGCTGCCCAATGTCAGCCATTAATGCTCCTGACTAAAGAGCCAGAACTAGATGTCAGATATGCTTAATTATATTCCTTGACTGCATTAAGAGGCAGCAGGTCAATACCTGAATAGGATTTAGCAAAAACCAATGACAATGTGCATATATAATGTTATACTGTGAAATTCATATACATCCTTGAATATAAAAAAGGCACATTTACATCTGTCCCCTCTCTTGGTTCTGACAGAATCTGTATCTAATTAGTATCCACATTTAGCAGAAGAAGAACTTGAGGCTAAGTGTGGTTAGAAACATCCCCAGTGTCAAGCAAAATGTAAGTAGTGCAGGTGGAACTTAGTCGTTTCACTCAAAAATCTCATGTCCTTTCTGCTTCTTGCTGGGCTGAAATAGAACACATGAATTTATTCTTGACACGCCAGCTTATTTGTCATAAATATTACAATTTGGGTTGAGAAACCATGATTGAAGGAAAGTATAAATTCAGATCGAAGAGCCAAAAAACACCTTTTTTTCTGGATTCATGGTAATGTGTTTTCTCATAAAGAGGTGCACATATGCAGGACTATTGTAATCAGAATACCCAGTGGAATTCACACACTCATTAAACTCCTCAAGCAGAGAGCAATAGAAACTAACACAGTGGAAATAAGGTCAGTGAACATAATGAGTGAAACACCTTACAAAGGGAAATTGGTGTGTAGCCTTGAAACCCTTGTTTTCTACAGTTTGAGAAAATGTGACTAGCTGCTTGTTTAAATTACTGCCGTGTAGCTGTGGTCATGCCATTTGGAAGTAGAGAGATACACAACTGGATGAGTTACTAGGAGTCACAGCTGTGTCAAGAGTTTGTTCAATGTTGCCCATTGCCCAATTGCTAGCAGTTTTCTTTAGAGATAGGACTTGAATATGGTGAACCCTGTGTCTAAGAATTATAAATAGATGGACATTATGTGGTGAAGGGTAGGTATAACACAATAGGAAAAGTACTTGAGATCTGTAAAGTGTTGTGTCAGTGAAAGTCATTTTTAGCTTTATTTTAAGCTTTTTTTGGGGGGGGGAGGGGCGCACAAGGTGGCATATAGGATCTTTGTTCCAATGGGAATCGAAACTGTGCTCCCTGCAGTGGAAACAGGGACTCTTAACCACTGGACCACAGGGGAGTCCTGTGAAAGTCATTTTTATTAATTAATATTTTTACTCTCCCACAAATTTTCTTAGACAGCTATTAGAAGTCAGAGACTCTGTGCAAGGGTGCATGCTCAGTTGCTAAACTGTGTCTGACTCTTTGCAACCCTATGGATTCTAGCCCATGAGGCTCCTCTGTCCATGGGATTCTCCAGGCCAAAATACTGGAGTGGGTTACCATTTCCTACTCCCCGGGGGTCTTACAGACCCAGGATTTGAACCCATGTCTCCTGCGTGACAGGCAGATTCTTTACCACTGAGCCACCAGGGAAGCCCCAGAGACTCTGGTATCTCTGAAAAAAGAAAATGCATGAAATGTGGTGCCTGCTTTCAAAGGATCTATTGGGTGAAACAGAGAAAAATTGCACAAGAGTTTGATAAATACTTTGATAGTGATATGAAAAATATTTTTCAATCACATGCAGACCTCTCCTAAGGGAGATAAGAGTGTCTTTCCTGAAGAGATACAATTTGAAATGAAGGGAGGAGAACGATAGGACTTTGAAGGACTGGAAGAAGGGGAAATTGAATAAAGGTGAGCAATAGCAAAATGGTGTATTTTTGTGTGCTCAGTTGAGTTATGAAATACCATTGTGTGTGCCAAGGGGAATGGCATCACTCTGATTGTGATATGGGCTGTGGGACTGTTGATGAATATGGAGAAGTGTGTGGCAAACAGACTGCAAAATTTGTGCTTTCTCTCATAAGCAAGGGAAGCTTACTTAGGCCTACCAGCAGGGAAACTTTGTAATAGTCTTTGTTCTTCTCTGATAACTGGAGGAAATAAGGAACATATAAGGGATAGGGAAGATTAGTGGCAATGTGGTTACTTTTTAAAATCAAGCTATATGAATTTTCTTATTGGAAGTACTCTAAAATAAACTCCCCAAATAGGTTGCTTATACTTTATTCAATTATACCTAATACAGCAAATAATATGGGCTTCCTAGGTTGCACTAGTGGGAAAGAGCCCACCTGTCAGTTCAGGGGACCCAAGGGTCACTGATTCAGTCCTTGAGTTGGGAAGATCCCCTGAGAGAGGACATGGCAACCTATTCCAGTATTCTTGCCTGGAGAATCCCATGGACAGAGGAGCCTGGTGGGTTTACAGTCCATATAGTCACGAAGAGTTAGATGCAGCTGAAGTGACTTAGCATGCACACACAGCAAATAATATAGCTTAGTAGCAATGGAAAAACAGATGGTTTTTCTTGAGACTCAGGTGTCTTATCTACAAATGAGAACTTTAGATGTTCTCTATGAGTCTGTATGTTTTAATATTTTATAAGGTACTGTTACCTAGGGGTGTTTCACACATGATCACAGATTGGTACACGGGTTCATTTGTGACATTGTGAGTAGTGTCCTGGAAAAAACAAATTTTGATGGGAGCATGCACTTAGGGTTTTTCTTTCCAGGTGGTGAAATGGTTAAGAATCCACTTTCCAATGTAGGAGACTCAGGAGGTGTGGGTTCAATCCCTGGGTTAGGAATATCTCACTGAGGAGGAAAAGGCAACCCACTCCATCCAGTATTCTTGCCAGAAAAATCTCATGGACAGAGGAGTCTGGTGAGCTGCACTCCATGGGGTCACAAAGAGTTGGACTGGGTGACTGAGCACACCTGTATGTGAGTTGGGTACGATGGAAGAAGCTAACACTTTCTTACCCTGTCTTGAACCTCATGAAGGAAACAAATAGAGGATGAAATACAATTTCTATTTTTGGAAACTCATATCTTAATAAAAAGAAATGAAACTACTTGTTTTCAGTCAAATACTAGGATCTTCTTTCAAGCTGGTTTTCCTTGATAGTGATTTCTGGTGGCACTTTCCAGTCACATTTACATTTGACATAGTATAGTAGAAAATAATTTTGGATTAGAATATAGG
Source organism: Bison bison bison (assembly GCF_000754665.1). NCBI lineage: Eukaryota > Metazoa > Chordata > Mammalia > Artiodactyla > Bovidae > Bison > Bison bison. Next base: position 10,569,063 of record NW_011494708.1, on the reverse strand, counting down.
AGGTTAGATTCTAGATATTTTTGCCTCCAAGCAGTAGTCTGTTTTAGATGATTTTTAATCATTGTATTTCATTACTTTGTGCCTCAATTTGTTCACTGGTGATACAGGAATGATATCAGACATAACTAAAACATGAATATATTGAGAAAAGGTATTTATATATGTTTAAAGTGCTTTTCACTATTGGTAAAATTGTTATTTCTCCTGATACTTTTCCCCTGGGGAATTTAAAAAATAATGGAATTTTAGGAAGTTACAGCACAAAGAAATACACAATACACATAATCAGTTCTCACAAGGATTTCCAGTGCTTCTCATCTTACTTCCACAAGCCTCTTTGAATAAGCATGGCTGTGTGACAAGCTGTGACCAAAGACATGTATGGGAAAGAGTCACATATCACTTCCATCCTTTATAGGAAATCAAAGCTGGATAATTGTAGAAGTGGTAAAGACAGATCTTATTCAAGCCCTATTACAATGGAGAAAAAAAATATATATGTATCTCAGAATGTAACTAGGAAGAGTTTCAAAGTTCACCAGGAAAAAGTGGGGATTTAGAGTTAAGGAGCAGGGCTGGTGGTGGTGGGAGGTCAGTGGATAGAAAATTACTAAGAAGATAGACAAATTCTTGCCAAACTGACCTAAAAGAAGTTTCACGGAAGTCAAGAAAAGGTGATCAAGTATTACCTGGGGGAATTAGTCTGTTTGTTCTACTACAACAAAATGTCATAGAATGAGTCACTTATTATTGTGTTCAGTCACTCAGTCATGTCCGACTCTTTGCAACACCATGGACGTCAGCATGCCAGTCTTCCCTGTCCTCCACCATATTCCTGAGGTTGTTCAAACTCATGTCCACTGAGTCGGTTATGCCATCCAACCATCTCATCCTCTGTGGTCCCCTTCTCTTTCTGACTTCAATCTTTCCCAGTATCAGGGTCTTTTCTAATGAGACAGCTCTTCACATCACCTGGCCGAAGTATTGGAGCTTGAGTTTCAGCATCAGTCCTTCCAATGAATATTCAGGATTGATTTCCTCTAGCATTGACTGGTTTGATCTCCTTGCAGTCCAAGGGACTCTCAATAGTCTTCTCCAAAACCTCAGTTTGAAAGCATCAATTGTTTGGCACTCAGCCTTCTTTATGGTCCAGACTCTTACATCCATACATGACTACTGGAAAAACCATAGCTTTGACTATATAGACCTTAGTTGGCAAAATCATGTTTCTGCATTTTAATATGCTATTTAGGTTGGTCATAGCTTTACTTCCAAGAAGAAACCATTATTTAATTTTGTGGCTACAGACACCATCTGCAGTGATTTTGGAGCCCAAGAAAATAAAGTCTGTCAGTGTTTCCATTGTTTCCTCATCTCTTTGCCATGAAGTGATGGGAACTGATGCCATGATCTTTTTTTTTTTTTTTTCTTTAAATGTTGAGTTTTAAACCACCTATTTTATTCTCCTCTTTCACTTTCATCAAGAACCTTTTTAGTTTCTCTTCACTTTCTGCCATAAGTGTGGTGTCATCTGTGTATCTGAGGTTATTGATATTTCTTCTAGAAGTCTTGATTCCAGTTTGTGCTTCATACAGCCTGGCATTTCACATGATGTACTCTATATATAAGTTAAATAAGGAGAGTGACAATATATAGCCTCGAAGTACTGCTTTCCCAAATTGGGACCAGTCCATTGTTCCATATCCAGTTCTAACTCTTGTTTCTTGACCTGCATACAGATTTCTCAGGAGGCAGGTAAGGTGTTCTGGTATTCCCATCTCTTTAAGAATTTTCCACAGTTTGTTGTGATCCACACAAAGGTATTAACATAGTTAGTGAAGCAGAAGTAGATGTTTTTCTAGAACCCTCTTGCTTTTTCTATGATCCAACAAGTGTTGGCTGTTTGATCTCTGGTTCCTCTGCCTTTTCTGAATCCAGCTTGCATATCTGAAAATTCTCAGTTCACACAACTGTTGAAGTTTAGCTTGGAGAATTTTGAGCATTACTTCGCTAGCAAGTGAAATCAGTACAATTGTGCAGTAGTTTGAACATTCTTTGGCATTTCTTTCTTTGGGATTGGAATGAAAACTGACTTTTCCAGTCCTGTGGCCACTGCTGAGTTTTCCAAATTTTCTGGCATATTGAGTGCAACACTTTCACAGCATCATCTTTTAGGATTTGAAATAGCTCAGATGGAATTCCATAACCTGCATTAGCTTTCATTGTAGTGATGCTTCCTAAGGCCTACTTGACTTCGTATTCCATGATGTCTGGCTCTAGGTGAGTGATCACACCATCGTGTTTATCTGGGTCATGAAGAACTTTTTTGTATAGTTTTTCTGTGTATTCTTGCCACCTCTTCTCAATATCTTCTTTAATAAAGCTACTTTATTTTGAGTAGCTTATGAACAAAAGCAATTTATTTCTCACAGTTCTGAAGGCTTTTTGCTCCTAGATCATGGAGCCTGCAGATTCAGCATCTGGCAGCTTCTGCTCTCTGTTTCACAGAAGGCCCTCTCTTGTTGTAACTTCATCGTGATGGGAGGAGCAAGAGATTTCTATGAAATCTGAGCACTAATCCCATTTCTGAGTGCTTCACCATCATGACCTATTCATCTCCCAAAGGTTCTACCTAATACGGTGCCTGTGAAGCCAATTAGGAGCCAGCAGATTCCAACATAGAAATTTTAGGGGGACATAAATATTCAGTCTATAGTAGTGAGAGATGAAGAATTTGATCAATTATTGATGGTGGGACATTCTCATTAAACTGACTCACCTAGATTCTTGCTACAACTGAGCTCTTGAGGATAAGGCCCAAGGACAGCACTTGTTTAAAAGTGATCTCAGAGATATCTTTCTAGAGTTTGGTTGAGGAGACAATCTTTGTCAGGTCCAAAGCCTATACTTGCTTATAAACAATCATCCTGTATTTTTTTTGAGCATCCAAGAAATCCACATGTTTCCAGATAATATAGTAACAACAGCCTTATTCTCAGTCACTAAATAAGTGCATGAAGGACAGTGGCTATAGAGAGTTGACTGGATCTTCAGATTTTGAGCATAAAAAGAAAAAGTGACTGATTTTTCCCCCCATTATACCAGCATAGTCTTGCTGATCCTAGTGAAATCAGAACTCTTTGAGATTCTGTTCAGCTTATCTGACTTTGCAAGTAAGGAGTTGATTTCTTGAAATTTTAAATAACTTGTGTAAACTCACACATCTACTTGGGAGTAAATCTGTAACCAGAGACACTGTCTATGTACTCTACTGGCTTTTCATTATAAAAGAGATAATACCATTATTAAAGAGGGTAACGCCTTCTTTAACACAGATCTTTCATGGTTTCAAGTGAATTTGTTGTCGTTGTTAGAGGCATCCATTACGTTTTAAAAGGCAGAAAAATATATGCTATTTAATATATTTTTTAAATAAATAGAATTCTCTCAACCTCAGTTTTCCAAGAAATCATTTTCCAGGGAAAATATTTCTCTTGTATTTCTAAAAGGCCAAATGAGTATCAGACTTTTTCATTGGATTCATTCACATAACCAAAATTAAAAACATACAAGAACTACGTGTGCCATATTATTTGACAGGCATCAAGTAAGGATATTAGTGATTCAATATTAAAGTTGGAGAAAACAATATATTTAACTACAATAAATTCTCTGAAAAAGATTGCACATGTACATCTACAAAAGTAGTAATAATGTCTTTAATAAATTTCTAGAATTAATATTTTCATATATGTTAATGTCAACAAAATAAATTATTTTCATTTTGAATAAAATCCAGTATTGTTATCATAAAATCCAATATTGTTATCACAACTTTAATTTTTTCTTTGTTTTATGAAAACTCCAAGAAAACCAGCACTTTAGCTGGTTTAGGAACTAAAGTAAAATCCTCACATTTGCAAACTTTAAAGTAAAATTTGCTGAGCGACTATTACCCTTTTCTAATAAACCTTGACAAATGTCTTCCTGCTAATATTAATCAGTAATAATACAGAATTATACACTTACATTGTTGATATATTCATAAATGGAAGTAAAAAAAAAAAAGCATGCACTCATATGACATTTTAACCTACCAGGTTTTAATAAATACATACCCATCTGTGGCTTCTTTGGAAATTAAAAAGGTCAAAATTCCTCTAAGTATTCCTTGAATAATAAAAACTCTGGGTACCTATTTGTTCTATGATACCAATTATAACTCTTATTATTTTAAAATTCAATGTTATAAACAGTTGGAAGCTTCTTTTACTAGAATGTTTAATTTTATTTGGGAAGGTGAGTCTAGAAACTTGGGTTTATAGTACCTATATAAGCAAAGCATGTGTGCTCTGAGTCACAGCTGGAAGAAATACTCTAACAAATCAGTATATCCAAGTATCTACTTCAGTATTCTTGCCTTAAGAACCCCACAAACAGTATGAAAAGGCAAAAAGATAGGGCACTGAAAGATGAACTCCCCAGGTCGGTAGGTGCCCAATATGCTACTGGAGATCAGTGGAGAAATAACTCCAGAAAGAATGAAGGGATGGAGCCAAAGCAAAAACAACACCCAGTTGTGGATGTGACTGGTGATAGAAGCAAGGTCCAATGCTGTAAAGAGCAATACTGCATAGGAACCTGGAATGTTAGGTTCATGAATCCAGGCATATTGAAAATGGTCAAACAGGAGATGGCAAGAGTGAACGTCGACATTCTAGGAATCAGCGAACTAAGATGGACTGGAATGGGAGAATTTAACTCAGATGACCATTATATCTACTACTGTGGGCAGGAATCCCTTAGAAGAGATGGAGTAGCCATCATAATGAACAAAAGAGTCCAAAATGCAGTACTTGAATGCAATCTCAAAAATGACAGAATGATCTCTGTTTGTTTGCAGGGCAAACCATTCAATATCACAGTAATCCAAGTCTGTATCCTGACCAGTAATGCTGAAGAAGCTGAAGTTGAATGGTTCTACGAAGACCTACAAGACCTTTGAGAACTAACACCCCCAAAAGATGTCCTTTTCATTATAGGGGACTAGAATGCAAAAGTAGGAAGTCAAGACACATGGAGTAACAGGCAAATTTGGTCTTGGAATATGGAATGAAGCAGGGCAAAGACTAATAGAGATCTGCCAAGAGAATGCACTGGTCATAGCAAACACCCTCTTCCAACAACACAAGAGATGACTCTACACATGGACATGACCAGATGGTCAACACCAAAATCAGACTGATTATATTCTTTGCAGCCAAAGATGGAGAAGCTCTATACAGTCAGCAAAAACAAGACTGGGAGTTGACTGTGTCTCAGATCATGAACTCCTTATTGCCAAATTCAGAGTTAAGGAAAGTAGGGAAAACCCTAGACCATTCACGTATGACCTAAATTAAATCCCTTATGACTATACAGTGGAATTAAAAATAAATTTAAGGGACTAGATCTGATAGAGTGCCTGATGAACTATGCACAGGGGTTTGTAACATTGTACAGGAGACAGAAATCAAGACCATCTCCAGGAAAAATAAATGAAAAATAGCAAAGTGACTTGTCTGAGAGGCCTTACAAATAGGTGGGAAAAGAAGAGAAGCAAAAAGCAAAGGAGAAAATGAGAGATATACCCATTTGAATGCAGAGTTCCAAAGACTAGCAAGGAGAGATAAGAAAGCCTTACTCAGTGACCAATGCAAAGAAATAGAGGAAAACAATAGAATGGGAAAGACTAGAGATCTCTTCAAGGAAATTAGAGATATCAAGGGACTATTTCATGCAAAGATGGGCACAATAAAGGACAGATATGATACAGACCTAACAGAAGCAGAAGATATTAAGAAGAGATGGCAAGAATACACAGAAGAACTGTACAAAAAAGATCTTCACAACCCAGATAATCACGATGGTGTGATCACTCACCTAGAGCCAAAATATTGGAATGTGAAGTCAAGTGTGCCTTAGGAAGCATCACTATGAACAAAGCTAGTGGAGGTGATGGAAGTCCAGTTGAGCTATTTCAAATCCTAAAAGATGATGCTGTGAAAGTGCTGCACTCAATATGCCAGCAAATTGCAAAAACTCAGCAGTGGCCACAGGACTGGAAAAGGTCAGTTTTCATTCCAATCCCAAAGAAAGGCAATGCCAAAGAATGCTCAAACTACCGCACAATTGCATTCATCTCACATGCTAGTAAAGTAATGCTCAAAATTCTCCAATCCAGGCTTTCAAAATTGAACCATGAACTTCCAGATGTTCAACCTGGTTTTAGAAAAGGCAGAGGAACCAGAGATCAAATTGCCAACATCTGATGGATCCTCAAAAAAGCAAGAGTGTTCCAGAAAAACATCTATTTCTGCTTTATTGACTATGCCAAAGCCTTTGTGTGGGTCACAATGAACTGTGGAAAATCTGAAGGAGATGGGAATACCAAACCACCTGACCTGCTTCTTGAGAAACCTGTATGCAGGTCAGGAAGCAACAGTTAGAACTGGACATGGAACAACAGACTGGTCCAAAGAGGAAAAGGAGTACATCAAGGCTGTATATTGTCACCCTGTTTATTTAACTTATATGCAGAATACATCATGAGAAACGCTGGGCTGGAAGAAGCACAAGCTGGAATCAAGATTGCCAGGAGAAATATCAATAACCTCAGATATGCAGATGACACCACCCTTATGGCAGAAGGTGAAGAAGAACTAAAGAGCCTATTGATGAAAGTGAAAGAAGAGAGTGAAAATGTTGACTTAAAGCTCCACATTCAGAAAACGAAGATCATGGCATCAGGTCCCATGACTTCATGGCAAATAGATGGGGAAAGAGTGGAAACAGTAGCTGACTTTATTTTTCTGGCTCCAAAAACACTGCAGATGATGATTGCAGCCATGAGATTAAAAGATGCTTACTTCTTGGAAGGAAAGTTATGACCAACCTAGACAGCGTATTAAAAAGCCAAGACATTACTTTGCCAACAAAGGTCCATCTGGTCAAGGCTATCATTTTTCCAGTAGTCATGTATGGATGTGAGAGTTGGACTATGAAGAAATCTGAGAACCAAAGATGATGGTTTTGAACTGTGGTAATGGGGAAGACTCTTGAGAGTCCCTAGGACTGCAAGGAGATCCAACCAGTCCATCCTAAGGGAGATCAGTCCTGGGTGTTCATTGGAAGGACTGATGTTGAAGTTGAAACTCTAATACTTTGGCCACCTGCTGGGAAGAGCTGACTCATTTGAAAAGACCCTGATCCTGGGAAAGATCGAGGGAAGGGGGAGAAGGGGATGACAGAGGATGAGATGGTTGGATGGCATCACCGACTCAATGGACATGGGTTTGAGTAGACTGTGGGCATTGGTGATGGACAGGGAGGCCTGGCGTGCTGCGGTTCATGGGGTCACAAAGAGTTGGACACAACTGAGTGACTGAACTGAACTGAACTTTATTTCTCTTATCCAAATTTCAAAATTGAAGTGAAATATATTTAGATTGTTTTACAATGCCAAACTAAGTATTTCAGATTGCTGAAATACCAGAAAGATAACAAATCTGTTATCTGTCATCTATTATCTGCTTACCTTTCTGTCTCCCTGTCATATCAGTATACTTATATTTTCTTTTTATTTTTTTTTAAATTGTCCTTTACATTTGGCCTATGCTATTATTAGATGTGTTTAGCTTTCCTTTTGAAGCTACTATAGTACTTATTTCCTATAGAGCTCTTTGATTTAACACTTGAACTCTTAAAAAGGTGTGCTATGCCATATGTAATCACACTCAGAATATGTGAAAATTTCCAGGCCATGGAGGCTAAAGTACGTAATTTAGGAAGTATTCTTTCTCAGAAGAGCGACATCAAAAATCAACAGTGCATAAACTAGTAAATCTAAATCTTATTTTTGCATAATTCTCCCAGAGACCATCACTGAGATTCCTTATACAAATTTTGCAAGCAATATATTAAGACCAACTAGTTACTAAAGTTGTATGTTTCTTTAACTTGGCAGAAAGTATTCCAGAGTTAAAATTTCTATTGAAAATGTCATCCTGAAGAAGGGGTTATGATGTCTTAAGTGATTTCACTGTCCCTCTGGATCTGCATCTAATGATACCTCATTTACTTAGCTCTCTGAATAATCAAGCTACATTATAACAGGCAGCTAACTTAAACAGAAGAAAAGAGACTGGCACAGTTCTTGGGGAATGAAACAGTTCTGGCAGTCAACAGGTTAATGGAGTGTAAGGAGTAGTGTTTTTCTCTCCTCAGTGGTAACTACTACCTAGCACCAGGAAAGGCTATTTAGAAATCTAAGTAGGTCAGAATAGGCTTCCAGACATATAGCAGAGGGGAAAGCCTGATTTCCACAACTCAAGCAGTTGGCGAACCCCCTGAAGAGAAGTGGGTCAGTTGATGACGGAGAGTCCTGAATTAGGAGTTCTTTCCCTGAATTCTTATCTCTAGTATTCAACACTGTCATTGCCTCAGAGAGGCAGGGAAACATCATTCACCTCATATTGGGTACTATCCTTATTTTAATATTTTCATTATTTCTAACTCATGTAGTTATATTGCACATCAAACCATGGAAGACACTCACTCCATGATAGTGAAAGCAAGCATGCCTTATGATTCTGGTAAAGCAAATTATCTACAATAAATAATTCTGTGTTAAGTAAAACATAATGTGTTTAGAATCAGACTTTCCCTTGAATTGAGAATTTTCCACTAGTGGAACTTCAGAAGAGTTTACTTAAAATCTCTGTGCTCCATTTCTACCTCTAGAAAGTAGATATAATAAGAATTGCCTAAGTTTTCCCATGAGGGGCAAATGTGAAAGTGTCTGAGGAAAAATGCTGTGCACAGTCTCATTATTCTTATTATGTTATCTATTAAATGTTACAGTCAATATACACTAAAAATAACTGGTGGCCTCCTTTTTGCATGGAATGAATGCTTGTAAATCTGGGCTAAAGTAGAACTGTTTTCCATATTTTGGTGAATAGAATTCTAAAAATGATCCTCAATGACCTTGGCCTTGAATAATCTCCTACCCTTGGGATGTAACTGGAACTGGTAAATATGATGAGATTTCACTCCTGTGATAATGTTATATTATATTGAATTGACCACAAGATAGAGAAAATATCTAGGCAGGACTGAGATAGTTGTGTCGGAGAAGGCGATGGCACCCCACTCCAGTACTCTTGCCTGGAAAATCCCATGGACGGAGGAGCCCGGTAGGCTGCAGTCCATGGGGTCGCTAAGAGTCGGACATGACTGAGCGACTTCACTTTCCCTTTTCACTTTCATGCATTGGAGAAGGAAATGGCAACTCACTCCAGTGTTCTTGCCAGGAGAATCCCAGGGACGGGGGAGCCTGGTGCGCTGCCGCCTATGGGGTCACACAGAGTTGGACACGACTGAAGCGACTTAGCAGCAGCAGCAGAGATAGTTGTGTAAGTCCTTTAAAAGCAGATAATGTTTTCCAGGTGATGATACAACAGGTAAGTAAAGATAGAAGACAAATGCTAAAACAATGATAAATAATGTTGCTGCTG
>NW_011494708.1:10546964-10559406 GCF_000754665.1 Bison bison bison | reverse complement strand
GCTGCTGCTGCGCTCAGCGCTTCAGTCGTGTCCGACTCTGTGCGACCCCATAGACGGCAGCCCACCAGGCTCCCCCGTCCCTGGGATTCTCCAGGCAAGAACACTGGAGTAGGTTGCCATTTCCTTCTCCAATGCATGAAAGTGAAAAGTGAAAGTGAAGTCGCTCAGTCTTGCTCGACTCTTAGCGACTCCATGGACTGCAGCCTACATGGCTCCTCTGCCCATGGGATTTTCCAGGCAAGAGTAGGAGTTCCTCTAAATTCCTTTTACTCATATTCCTCTTCATTGTAACAGTGCAAAATTGTTCACCAGCCAAAAAATTCCTAAGTCTCATTCATCTAACCAGATCAAAGACTATTATAAAACAAATAAAGAGCTAGTAAAAAGCAGTGTGAGGTCTAGTGTGTTATACAGCTCCCTAAGAATTCTTTTGTCATCTTACCTTTAGATTTATTGATTCTTCAAGTGTTTTTCCCATTTGGGATTTAGCCTTGATACAGTTTGGTTATATGCTTGACAACTGCCTTTTCCACTCTCTGAAACTCTCCCATCTTTTTTATTTCAAACCTTTAATTTCACTTTTAGATTAAATTAAGAGTGTGTTGGATTTTGTTTTTATGCCCAATCCCACAACTTTACTTTGTTATTTCAAGGAAGTTTTTTTTTTTTTTTCTTTTTTCTCAGTAAGAACATTTCTCTACAACAAAGCCATCTGAAATCCTGGTAAGAATTAAAGGAAAGTCATTTGTACTTTCCATAAATCTTTATAATTATAATTCTCTTGTGAATAACACAAATGAATTACTTTCTACACCAAGAGACATATCTTCCATGTAAATTCAGAAAGGTCTCACTTGCAAGTTTAAAACTTGCAAGGGACTTAAAAATATTGTTTGGTTCAGAGTTTTCTTATTCTAAAGGAAACACATTATAATACCATTTCACTAATGATTCAAGGGAATTTCAAAGATTAGGTGGTACCTGTCATAGTTATGGTATTATGTGATTTAGGGAGTATAAAGTTTAGAGAATAGAAATTGCATCTTCTATTAAAAAATATTGTTTGCAGTAAAACAACATGGAGACAATCCCTAAACCTAAGTCATGGTGGTTAATGAGTTGATAAATATCTGTGTACCTATCACTTGCAAAACCCTATATCAAGTATATCAAACACTGCTAATGAAAAATGATCAGTAAGTAGGATAACTTTTATCCAGTCTTAGCTATGACATTGTCTTATTGAATAAACTTTTGACAAGTTAACCTGTCTGGTTTTAAGTTTCTTCTCCTTTAAATAAGTCAATTGGATCAGATGTATTCTATATTTCCTTCCTGTTTCATCATTGTGTATATCTATATAATTTTTTCTCTTTTTGACTTAAGTCCCTTTTGGTAGTACTTAATGACTCATGAAGCGTAGTTTAAAATAGATTTTCACTGGAAATAGGAAAGTATTAAAATATTCTAGCAGAGACCTGTACTGGTTTAAAATTGCATTTCCATATGGAATTAGGTCACACGATTTAGTAAGACATTTCAACATTGTTGGACATTTCATCACCCTGGAATTAAGCAGAAAATTAAAAATTCTGGAAAGAATAATTTTAATATGTAAGTATATAAAGCTATATTATGTATAAAGAGCATAAGAATAGATTTAAAGAAGTAATACTTCCTTTTAAGTTGGGATCCTCAAATAGAACATAAGAAAATTAGTAACATTTCTAAGTAAGGATAAAGAAAATTTGATAATAGAATTAGGTTGGAAGAAAGTATAGTTACCCCATGTTAGATTTTGCTTCTTGATTATCAACATACATTCTCAGAATAAATGTGTCAAATATTTCCAACTTCACATATGAAATGTAGCAAATAGTATGCAAAGTTATTTATTTTTTTTGAAATAGAACTGAAACTTCAATCTAAGTAATGAAGGTGACATTGAACAGTGAATTTCCATATGTAAGCTTCTATCCTTTTGTTGTTTTTCTATTAATAATTGTACACAGATTCATTTGAAAAAAGATGTCCAATATGTTTTTTATAAAACTAAAATAATCATAAATAATTGGGTAAATCTTTCTAATACCACACATATAAGAGGTATTTTAATTTATTGATATTATCAAGTCACAGAGTATGAAATCAAAGTAGAATTTTAAAGCTGGTGGCTTATTTCAGTGCAGTTTATAAATCATTTTATCTATTTTTAACAAACTTTTATATCTTTCTTAATATATGCTAACCACAGTTTTGAGTGTTTTTACATTATTAGCTCACTTAGTTTGGAAAATAACCCTATGAGCAAAATGCTATTGTTATCCTCTCTATTTGCTAGGATATCAAGATATCAAGAGACTTTGTGTGCACTGCACCAGGTCTTGAAACTAACAGCACAGCCAGCGTTCAGACTTCTCAGTCCATGTACTTTTAATTGCTATGTAAGACACTGCCTTAACAGAAAATGAAATTGAAGCCCAGAGAGGCTGTGTGATTTACTCAGCATCTTAAAGCTTTTTCACAGAAAACCCCACATAAGCAATATTCTCCTGGAACACTTTAATACATAATAAATTGGTAGAAAACTCAGCAAAATAATTCAAGAAGATCAAACATTTTTCTAATGTAAAGTATCTTTTGATTTCTATTCATTTTCTACTACAGTTTTCTTGAGGTGGGAAATAAACACTTTTTAGGGGAAAAAAATTCCTTAGCTATATTCCCCAGTGTTTTCTGAATGATACTGTATTTTAACAATGTTTCACATTAATCTGAGCTGAAGAAAGAAGGAGGAGGAGCAGCAGAAGGAGGCGACTTGGGGTGGGGACTAGAAACAGTGAAGCATGTTGAAGGACACATATGGGCTTTTCCTTTTGTAAACATAAAGATAAGAATTAGGGGCAAGTGTTTCTGGAAGAGTTTCTTTGTTATGTTTCCAAGACAGCATTCCAACTAGCACTGATGCTGATCCCCACCCTCACCCCTACCCCAGATATTCTGTATTTCTGTTTTCCCACACTGTAGATACCATAAATGAAGAATAGAAAACACAAATGCCTTCAATATTGATCAGGGTGTAGCTATGTTATAATGTATTATGCATGCATTGTATTACAAATATGGTCTGGCTGTAGCAGACTGCAGTCACTCTGCCTCATGCATTTAAAGAGGTCAAACACACCTGACACTCAACATGTCAGTTGCAATCCCGGAGTGTGGACCCAGTGGTGCAGGAACACTGATTTTGACTTTAATGTAAAAGTGTCTAAAATTAAAATGTTAGCTCTGTGTGTGTGTGTGTGTATGGAGGATAAACAAAAGCCATCCAGAGACGAGCTCCAGAGCACTTTTGCAGGCAGGCAACTTTCAACCTCTGCCATAAATAATCTCAGACAGAGGCTTGATTGTGTTTTTATTCATTGGAAAGTGACCGTGTGCTTCTTTGAAACTTTATTTAAAACTGTCATAATCTGTTTTTTGGTGAAGTGACTTGGAGGTACACAAAAAGTAGTATGTCATATGCATGATACTTTTCAAATACATTTTAATAGTTGGAGAGTAGACCCATAAATCTGACTTCCATAGCTTTAAAAATAGATAAAATCGGTTCTTGCTTGAAGTAATTACACTATTGTGCAGTCACATTTACCTAAATTAATATTTAAAGATGAAACCAATTGAAAGTCAAATTGAATTAAACTAAGGTATCATATCACTATATGCTGATGGTTTGTAGTTGATCAGATATGCAAATGTCAATCTATAAATGTAGTAAGCTATGCATACAAAAAGGATCAAATATAAAATGCTTAAGACGATATAACATGTCATTAGAATGTCAGATGATGTGGCACATGAGTTCAATTGCTTAATATATAATATAATAAAATGTAATAGCTTATAGAGGGTATTTGTGTAATGAAATTGGGAATCTCATAGAAACAACATTTCATTTAAATGTGTCTTATATGTTCAAACACCCAAAAGCTTCATGATTTAAGAAGTTAGTGCCTTAATAAGTAACAGAATTAATTTCTGTAATTGATATTGGATGGCTTACCGGCACACAATTCTTACATGTAGGCATTCTTATTATCTTGCCCACATAACTTCATGCTGTTTAAATATTACTGGAGCGAATCTTTATGTAGTGCTCTGTATAAGCCATAAGTGTATTCTTCATGAAGTATAATCCTCAGATGTACTCTTTGCACGTAGAGCACAATTCCATAACTTTTGGGTATATTTTTTTATTCCCACCTTGCCTTTTATCCCCTCCCCAACCCAGGAAAGAAAAGCTATATGAGAAAGACATCTTATAAGCAGGAGAAATATGTGTTTTTTTTTATAAGAATGTATGGTTGGGAATGCAGACTGCTTAGAATTTTCCTTCCCCTATCTTGATTAGGATCATGACTAAAACCTGAAAGGCATGTTTCTGAAGCAAAATGGATGTTATGTGCAACATATTATGACAGGTGAACTTGAGTTCCCAGTCTGACTATTGTATACCATGTACTGCACTACAACACATTATCTTATTTAACCATCATAAAGGGCTATTTTTTTTTTCCACTGATGAAAGTCTGAGGCACAGAATGCCATACAGATCTTAAATGAGAGTCAACACTTAGACATGTCAAGGCTACAGTTTCTTCATTTTTCCTAAGAATTCCCTTATATATACTTCACACCAATCAGAATGGCCATCACAAAAAGTCTAAAAACAATAAATGCTGGAGAGGCTGTGGAGAAAACAGAACTCTCCTACATTATTTGTGGGCATGTAAATTGGTACAACCACTATGGAGAACAGTATGGTCATTCCTTAAAAAACTAAAAATAGAACTACCATATCATCCAGCAATCCTACTAGTGGGCATATATCCAGATAAAACCATAATTTGAAAAAAACATGCAACCCAGTGATCATTGCAGCACTATTTATTGTCCAAGCCAAGATTGGAAACAATCTTAATGTCCACCAACTGAGGAATATATAAAGAAGATACAAACACACACACACACACACACACACACACAATGGTATATGACTCAGCCATTAAAAGGAATGAAGTAAGCCATTCGACAACATGGATGGATTTAGAGATTATCAAACTAAGTGAAGTAAATCAGACAAAGACAAATATCATATGTGCAATCTAAGTTTAAAAGATGATACAAGTTAACCTATTTACAAAACAGGAAGAGACTCACAGATTTTGAAAACAAAACAAAATTATGATTGGGGAAATTGGGGGGGCAGAGATGGATAAGTTAGGCACGTGGGATTAACATACATACATTCAGTCAGTCAGTTCAATGGCTCAGTTGTGTCCAACTCTTTGCGACCCCATCAATCACAGCACGCCAGGCCTCCCTGTCTATCACCAACTCCTGAGTCTACCCAAACCCGTGTCCATTGAGTGGTGATGCCATCCAGCCATCTCATCCTCTGTCGTCCCCTTCTCCTCCTGCCCCCAGTCCTTCCCAGCATCAGTGTCTTTTCCAATGTGTCAGCTCTTCACATCAAGTGGCCAAAGTATTGGAGTTTCAGCTTCAACATCAGTCCTTCCGATGAACACCCAGGACTGATCTCCTTTAGGATGGACTGGTTGGATCTCCTTGCAGTCCAAGGGACTCTCAAGAGTTTTCTCCAACACCACTTCCCTGGTGGCTCAGAGGTTAAAGCATCTGCCTGGAATGCGGGAGACCTGGGTTTGATCCCTGGGTCGGGAAGATCCTCTGGAGAAGGAAATGGCAACCCAGTCAAGTACTCTTGCCTGGAGAATCCCATGGAGGGAGGAGCCTTGTAGGCTACAGTCTATGGGGTTGCAGAGTCAGACACGACTGAGCGACTTCACTTCTTCACAGTTCAAAAGCATCAATTCTTCGGCACTCAGCTTTCTTCACAGTCCAACTGTCACATCCATACATGACCACAGGAAAAACCATAGCCTTGACTAGACGGACCTTTGTTGGCAAAGTAATGTCTGCTTTTCAATATGCTATCTAGGTTAGTCATAACTTTCCTTCCAAGGAGTAAGCATCTTTTAATTTCATGGTTGCAATCATCATCTGCAGTGATTTTGGAGCCCCAAAAAATAAAGTCTGACACTGTTTCCACTGTTTCCCCATCTATTTCCCATGAAATGATGGGACCAGATGCAATGATCTTAGTTTTCTGAATGTTGAGCTTTAAGCCAACTTTTTCACTCTCCTATTTTCACTTTCATCAAGAGGCTCTTTAGTTCCTCTTCACTTTCTCCCGCAAGGGTGGTATCCATCTGTATATCTGAGGTTATTGATATTTCTCCCAGCAATCTTGATTCCAGCTGTGCATCTTCCAGCCCAGCGTTTCTCATGATGTACTCTGCATATAAGTCAAATAAGCAGGGTGACAATATACAGCCTTGACGTACTCCTTTTCCTATTTGGAACCAGTGTGTTGTTCCATGTCCAGTTCTAACTGTTGCTTCCTGACCTGTATATAGGTTTCTCAAGAGGCAGGTCAGGTGGTCTGGTATTCCCATCTTTTTCAGAATTTTCCACAGTTTATTGTGATCCACACAGTCAAAGGCTTTGGCATAGTCAATAAAGCAGAAATAGATGTTTTTCTGAAACTCTCTTGCTTTTTCGATGATCCATACATACATTACTGTGTATGAAATAGATTACCAACAAGAACCTACCATATAGCACAAGGAACTCAATGTTCTGAAATAATCTATATGGGTTAAGATTCTGAAGAAGAATGAATATATGAATATCTATAACTGAATCACTCACTTTATTGTACCTCTGGAACTAACACAACATCTTAAATCAATTATAAAATTTAAAAAATAAAAAACATCCATAATACAGTATATGACCATCAGTATATTTTTCTAAAATTATTCCAAACCCTAGAAGCCAATGCTACAAAAGACTGAAGGGAGAGTAGGGAGTGTAAGCTAAGTAGGAGGCTTACAGGGGACTCTTAAGCAGAGAACTATTTAAAATGAAAGATGAAATTTGATTGAGATTTCATATTTAGAGGATGGCCAAACACAAGTTCAAGTTTAATTCAGAGGTCAATTTTAGAAGACTGTGAAATAAAGTACACTTTTATTCTTTTTTCTAATCCATTTTAGTAATGCCAGAGAACCCAGTTGGTAGCTGCCAAGAGTATGTTTCCAATAATGGGAGTAGTTATTTTAAATAATTTCCTAATTCCTATTTTGAAAGTCTTGACATAGTCACAATAAAGAAGCAAGTAGGAAGAATTTTGTTACAGTTTTTGCACTTGTTGCAAGGTGTTTCAATCTGTTGATACTTTGTTTTTATTTAAATTTTTATATGAGTGATGGTGGATGTATTATAAACTTTTAAGTGCTTGAAATCCCACCAAACAGTTTTTGAAATGTAGACCTATTCCATTTATTTCAGTTCTCTCCTGTCCTAATGAGTAGTCTTAAGATTAAAAAAAAAAAAAACAAAAAACTCAACATATCTGAAATCATGAATCATAAGTAATACATTTGTGGCATATCTTATAAAAGATTCACCTTTGGACAGATAAAAATGCTTTCATTCTGGCAGAACACTTGGCTACTTTAGCCATTCCTAGTCAGAAATATCCTTCAGATAAAACCCTATTCTGGAAAGCCAGTCACAACCAGAGACAAGTCACAACTGGAGACGTCCAGATCATCCTGGGTTTTGTTTGAGGTTGGGAAGAAGCATAGCGAAGGTTAGATCTTGGGAGTTTTACATGCTTTTGTCTAATAGAAAAGTTTCTGTTTTGTTTTTTTTTTTTTAATTTTAACCTTTCTTCCCAGATTCTTTGAAAATTTGAAAGTAATACAAATAATTAAGTGTGGTCCTACTGAGCTTGCCAAACACTATAGGAATACACAAGTACCATATACTGTACTACAAAGACATTATACACCACAGAATTCTTAGAACAAATGAGGGAACCACAGTTGTGATGTATAAGTAGAGAATCAATAGAACATAGAAGTTTAATCATGTTGTAGCAAGCTCAAAGGTGTATAAAACATAGTTTTTTATCCTTAAGGCACTGGTGGAGAGGGGAAAATGAACGCTATATTTAGGAAAAGATACACTAATCCTTTCTACTTTGCAGGGAGGAGAGACTACACACAGGTGAGAGGACTTTGGAGAAGAAGAGTTAGCGTTTGAATCATCCTGTGCTAAGAATCCCTGTGAAGGACAAAGGACAGCTACTGGAAGTTGTGGAAGTTGTTTCAAACACAACAAAATGGGAGTTCAGAGGTCTGAGGTTTAGACTCTTGACATTTTTCCTCTTTGCAGGGAAGGTAAAATGACAGTGGTGACAAAATCATCTACTGTAGGCATAAGCTGTTAAACAGCCAACCCAGGATATGTCATTACACTCAGGAGGGATGTTGAAAAGTGTGTCATAGGAAGCAGCATAAGGTCAGTGGCTTCTGTGCTTTAGGGAAAACTTTATGTGGCAATTAAGCTGAAATTAGTTCTGTTCTTGCCAAAAGCCACAACCCCTTGAGGTGATATTAAAGAAAGCTACCTGACTAATCAACGAAACTAACACTGTGGCCAAGATTCTGGTGCTTCCAATGGGTTAAATCAAGCAATCAGTGAGCTTACATAATGGAATCTGTGTGTGAGGCCTAATTTGGCCAGCATGGTTCTAATGTTGCAATTTCTCCAAAGTGGAAGAATGCAGAAGTAGGTTGGGTAGTTTGTTTGCTTGCTTCCATGGCTGTTTGCATTCATTTTACTTTTTTTGTTGTTTATTGTTTTTGTCTTTTTTTTTCCTTTTATAGTCTTTGTACACAGCCTAAAATATATTGTCTGCTTAACATATTTTCTGGACTGCTACCTAATACTGCTCTGATTTTTTTTTTCCTAATAGCTTCTTTGATTTCTAGCTCCAAGCACGAAGAGCCCTAGACTACCATAAGTCATATTAGTGTAATACAGGATAATAATGGAAATGGAGACTAGAGGTAGATACCACTGAATGAAAAATGCAGAAATCTGAACACTTGTATGATGGTTCTGTCACCAGTAAAGGTATGAAGCCACAGGGTAAGCCCGAATTCCTTATTGAATTCTCCAATGCACATCACCATCTATCTTTACCTTGAGTAATTACTGTATGACTAAATGTCTGTTTAAGTCAGCCAGCTATTTTTGAACTTCTATCATGTCTCAGTGATTATGCAAATGGATAATGTATGGCCTGTCCCCTTAAGTTGCTTATAGAATAATTTAAGTCAAGCAGACTGACTAAAGCAGGCAGTTGTAAGCAAATGCAGTGGCAGAGGTATGTACATGGCACTTCAGAAGCGTTGAAGTAAGGGCTCAGAAAAATGTTCCTGGGGAGCGCACTACCTAAACTGAGATAAATTGTAGGGATGGGAAAGGTAGGTGGACTTCAGTCGAGGTTAATGGTGTCAAGTAAGAATATATTCATAAATGTATACTTGAGCATATACATATAATATACATGTACTATATTGATATGTATACCAATATATTTATCTGTGTCAAAAACACATTACTCTTAGAGATTAATTAGGACATTGATTTTAGGGAATATTGTAACAGCCTAGTCTAACCTGGGTCTTGGTCATGCAATATTGTGACAGGAAGATGTAATGGGAGAATATTTCTAAGGTTTACCCCAAGCTTCCAAAGTCTTTTAATGGTTATGTTACACTTAACATCAGTCAAATTGAGCCAAGGGCTCACTCAAGATGTGCTATCAGATGATGTATAATAGGTAGCAGTGAACACTTGTTTTGAAAAGGCTGTGTCACCCTATGGCCACCATATGCTCATAGAGGGCTCAGCAGGAATTGTTCTTTGAACAACACTCTAGTTGCTGAAACAGTATCTTTAAAATGTTTTGCCACAGAATGATCTGTGTAAAACATGAGAGAAATGAGAGGGATTAAAAAGATGCCACTAGGAGCACTTACTGGGAAGTTACTAGCAAAGAGAGCAGATGTCAGTTTCTAGAAGTCCTTGTTTTGATGGTTGTTGCTGCATGTGCTTCACCAGGAGCATCTGTTAAGTTGTGGTTGTTCACAGAGTAGACTGGCCATTAGTGTTCATCATCCTAATATATTACTTACAAGAAGGTTGAAAAGTAGGATCTTTCACTATATCCCTTACAGAGGAATGAACTCTCAGTGGGAAAGACTGAAACAAGATTTACAAGTGGAAGGATAAAATTATAGATAGAAGAGGGATGCAGCCAGTCGTTGGTTAGATTTGTGTCTAAGCTTGTCCATGTGTAAAATAGGAAAGGTAACTGCCACTTCACTGTGTTTTTTTGAGTATGTAAGTAGATTATGTATTTTTTAAAACTGTGGTAGATAGAGTAATGCTCTTCCAAAGATGTCCACATCCTAAACCCTCGAATCTGCAAATATATTGCTTTCAGGCAAGAGTACTGGAGTGGGGTGCCATTGCCTTCTCCATAAGATGGAGAGAGAGAATGTGTAAATGGGACTAAGAACTTTGAGGTGGGGATATTATTTTGGACTATCCAAGTAGGACGCATGCCATCACAAGAGTCATCATAAAAGGGAGCTGAGCAGGTCAAAGCAGAGAAAAAAGAGATCCGACAAAGAAAGAAACTCTAACAGTATTTTGAAGACAGAGGGAGTGGCTATGAACCAAAGAATACAGACAGCATTCAAAAGCTGAAGAAACAAAGAAAGAGATACTTCTCTGGAGCCTCCAGAAAGAATACAACCCTGCTAAAACCTTGGTTTTATCCCAGTAAAATGTCTTTTGGAATTCCAGCCTCTAGAATTGTGAGATAATGAGTTTGTGATGATATTCACACAGTGACAATAGGAAACTGTCTACCAGAGAGGAACTGTTTCATGAATGGATATTACTAATAATTGCCTTATATTGTATGGTAATATATTTATATAAAGATGTCTTTTTAGGAATCAATATCAATTTGTTCATTTATTTGCTACTGTTTATGAGAGCACAGATGCTCTGGTTGGTGCGTTACATATATTATTTCTATACCTCACATCATTTCAGTATTACTAGTATTTGTCTCATTTGTAATTGGTAATATGATATTCACTCCAGGTACCAAATTCATTCATCAGATCATTCAGTTATTAAAAAATATGCAAAAAAGATCTTATGTTTTACTTGCATATTTTAATAAATATCTGTTGTGCCATCAAAGTCACATAGTAAATTTCAAGTTACCATTTATTAAATTTCAATTTTAACATATACTATTTCTATATTTCCCCTTCATTTAACACAGACTAGTATTATTATTCCTATGTTTTTCTCATTTGCTATTTAGAATAACTATGAACATCAAAATCTGTTCTTTATTAATCAAGATTCTGGCTAGGGTACAAAGTGGAAACAATGGTTAGTTTTCTCTAAACCTTCCTTCTGATTTATTATCTTCTGGATTTCTGATTTTTTCCTCAGATCATTCTGACCTTCACTGATGGTAACAATTTATTTTCCTGCCTTTATTGATTTTAATTTACTCATGGTCACTCCATGGCGTCTTAAAGAGATGAGGCCCTTGTTTCTTTTAAATATTTTCAACTTATGTTGCAATGAAAGAAGAATATTAGACAAAGTTAAACAGGTTTATTTGTATAGTACATATAGACAATGTGTTCCAAAGCTCTTGACCATCTGGAGATTAACATATGGCAGGCATACTAATTGGAGCCACTCCTATAATTCACAAAACAGTGCTTGGAGCTTGATTCTAGCCTGCTTCCATGATGATCACATTTTATGAGTCAGAAATTGAGGTTTATCATCTGATATTTTGTTTCAAATTGAAAATTTATTTCTATGAAAACTTTTTCAAAGATAAGCATTAACTCACAAAATTAGCTTCCACATTTACATGTGTCTTTCATTGTGCTGAGTTGCTTCAGTTGTGTCCAACTCTGTGTGACCTTATGGACTGTAGCCAGCCAGGCTCCTCTGTCTATTGTACCAATGCAGTGTCCTCACTCCCCTTAACTTCAGCTGTGAGCGTTTTGAAAGTTAAGAGAGTTGGTCCATTTTTATGTTGACAGTCCTAAATAGTATACCAAATTGGGAGAACTTAATTTATACACACAAAATAAATTTAGTCACTTTACTGTTAAGAAATATTATTGCATTTATACAATAGGATAAGCCATCGTGGAAAAAATCAAGACAAAAGTTAATTCTCTAGAAATGAGTAGCACATTACTTGTTATTTATTAGCTGCTATTTTTGAGATCCAACCAGTCCATTCTGAAGGAGATCAGCCCTGGGATTTCTTTGGAAGGAATGATGCTAAAGCTGAAACTCCAGTACTTTGGCCACCTCATGTGAAGAGTTGATTCATTGGAAAAGACCCTGATGCTGGGAGGGATTGGGGGCAGGAGGAGAAGGGGAC
>NW_011494708.1:10519901-10546864 GCF_000754665.1 Bison bison bison | reverse complement strand
CAAAGAGACAGATGCTGGGAGGGATTGGGGGCAGGAGGAGAAGGGGACAACAGAGGATGAGATGGCTGGATGGCATCACTGACTCGATGGATGTGAGTCTGAGTGAACTCTGGGAATTGGTGATGGACAGGGAGGCCTGGTGTGCTGCGATTCATGGGGTCACAAAGAGTTGGACACGACTGAGTGACTGATCTGATCTGATTTATTAAATGTGCTTTTACCTCTAAGGAAGCTAATTATCTGGGCCTGGCCCCTCTCCCATAGTCATACATCTAATTAAACATATGAAATTGTCATAGTCCAATGAGGCACTTTATTCATTCATTATTTGTGCCAAATGTGTTTCCCTATATGTTATTTTGCTTAGATTCTTCCTTATGCTGATAAATATGTGTGCATTCATTTTGTTATTGCTGTTTAAAGTGCAAACATGTACTGATTCTCAGTTTTTACTTTTTGAGACTATCTTTCCTAACTCTTTGAACTCATACTGATCTGTTTTTCTGTGTACTAACACTGTTTGTAACTATATATAATTACATATTTTCTTAATTACATATTGCATAGTTATATTATTCAAATGCTTTCTATCAGTAAGTTCTTAGCTCCTATTTTAATAATTTGAACTTCTGAAGAACAAGAAAAGTACATTGTTATTTTTTATAAAAATCTTGTATCTAGGAACTATTAATGTGTAAGTTTCATAATGTCTGAGATTTCTTCTACTTTATTCATCTCATAATTGATCACTGAAAGTGAAAGAGGAGAGTGAAAAAAGTTGGCTTAAAGCTCAACATTCAGAAAACTAAGATCATTGCATCAGGTCCCATCACTTCATGGCAAATAGATGGAGAAACAGTGGAAACAGTGTCAGACTTTATTTTTGGGGGGCTCTAAAATCACTGCAGATGGTGACTGCAGCCATGAAATTAAAAGACACTTACTCCTTGGAAGGAAAGTTATGACCAACCTAGATAGCATATTCAAAAGCAGAGACATTACTTTGCCAACAAAGGTCCATCTAGTCAAGGCTATGGTTTTTCCTGTGGTCATGTATGGATGTGAGAGTTGGACTGTGAAGAAAGCTGAGCTTTTTTTTTTTTTTTTGATGCTTTTGAACTGTGGTGTTGGAGAAGACTCTTGAGAGTCCCTTGGACTGCAAGGAGATCCAACCAGTCCATTCTGAAGGAGATCAGCCCTGGGTGCTGTTTGGAAGGAATGATGCTAAAGCTGAAACTCCAGTACTTTGGCCACCTCATGGGAAGAGTTGACTCACTGGAAAAGATCCTGATGCTGAAAGGTATTGGGGGCAAGAGGAGAAGGGGACAACAGAGGATGAGATGGCTGGATGGCATCACTGACTCTATGGACGTGAGTCTGAGTGAACTCCGGGAGTTGGTGACGGACAGGCAGGCCTGGATTGTGTGGTTCATGGGGTCGCAAAGAGTCGGACACAACTGAGCAACTGAACTGAATTGAACTGATCACAAAATAGATGTTTAATAAATATGTTTATGAAGTAAGTGAAGATGTTGACAATCCTATTTATCAGCATTTCATCAGTGTAATTTCTGAGAAGCTTAGTTTATTGCACCAAATATAGGAAGGCTCACAATTTTACACACTTCTCCACATTAGGGAGGATAAAATAGTTTGAGAATTATGCCTTGGCCCCATCCCTAACAACAATTCTATCTGTGTTTTATGACCTACTGCTTGATGTAGTCCATGCTATTAAAATGTGCTAGGAAATCAGACTGCTTGGCACTATGAGGAAGGGAATGTCAATATGCATAGGAGAGACTGAAAACTAGTAGCTTAGGAACAGAGGGAAAATATAAATCTGTTAGGATTGACTGTTTATAAGCAAATTACAGTTTTAATTCCTATAACTTTTTTACTACTTACAACCTAACAGCATAAAGAACCTAAATTATTTTTTAAGTTTATGGAATTATTGTGTTTACTATAGAAGGCACAATTTATCCCAATGCAACTTTCTTGAACAGAAGGTAATAGATATATTTAATTGCATTCACTTGTAAACTCAGAACCTAGCTCCCATATCTGTAATCTGAATTAAAATATTTTAGGAATATGAACTTATCATAGTTAGCTTTCTGTAAGACCATTGACTCAGAAAATTTTAGAGGTTTAAGTATAAAAGTTCACCTCTAGTGAGCATTAAAGATGCTAAAACTAAACATCATTCTTCATACTTGTTTCATATAAAAGGATAATGCTTTTGCAATTAAGATTCAGGAAATGATCACAGTTTCTTCCTTTTTTTAACATAAACTTGATAATAAAACTTTGTATTGTGTTGCTCAAGTTTAATAGGTTGAATTTGTTCGAAGTTATGAGGAAACTAACTTTATTCTCTAAATAAATATAATGCTGTATAGTGTGAAGGAATAAATCTTGTTTTTTCCAGTTATCTGTTCAGTCATTCAAGTGAATTAGAAAGTATTCTGCCAGTTGACTGTAATGCTTCTCCAACTTGAAGTTTGGGGAAAAGACCCAGGATCCCTCCTAAGCACGATCCCAGAGTCTGATTTGCTCCCAAATTATGTGTATGTTCCAAAAATCTTATCTAAAACCATGTTCACAAATGCAGAACCTAATCTTTCTCATATGGATTCATGTTGACAGTTGTTTTTAAGTTGATTTAAATAAGAAATATTTTATCAGAAAATTACTACAGTATGTTAGATTGCTAAGATAATGTAGACAAGCAGGAAATGAAAGTAGTTTTTGATCCCTCTTGGTAGCATATATGAGTTATAGAAAAACATGAAATAAATCCCTTTGTTTTATTTTTTTTAAGTGCCCAAAAGACAAATTAGATATTTTCATTATTTTTCTGTTGTCAAACTTCTAAACCTATACAAGAAACAAAGCACTGTACAGTTTGAAACATTATTATTCTTCATATCTAGTTTTCTTTATTATTATTTAGGTTTGTTGTATATTTGGTTGTTTCCTCCTCATACTTTTGTTTGTTTCATACAATATTTTTGTTTGTTCTAATAGCCAGATATCTCTTTAATCTCTCCCAGGAATTTAGATAATCTTTTTATGTTCAGTATTGCTAATATGGGTTATTGTTGACATAGTGAATATTATTGTTTTTAATCTCATTAGAGTTGCCTTAGAGTCTGCCTAGCAACATTATAAAGTGGCTAAAGTCATCAGCTAAATAATGAAGTTAAAAAGGTAATCACTTCAGATACACTCTTTTTTTTTTTACATTTTAATTATTTTTTTTATTGATGTTTAGAAAATAAAAAAATTAAATATTTCAAGCCTGATTCTTTTACCTGAAAGAGTTTGAAAATCATAGAATTTTCAAATTATTGAAAACTCTATGGATTTGATGGGCTTCCCTGGTGGCTCAGCTGGTAAAGAATCCACCTGCAATGCAGGAAACCCCAGTTCGATTCCTGGGTCAGGAAGATCCCCTGGAGAAGGGAAAGGCTATACACTCCAGTATTCTGGTTGGAGAATTCCATGGACTGTATAGTCCATGATGTCTTTAAGCCTCTTCTGGTACTAATATGGAAATATGGGCCTTGTAAAGCTGAGACATAATTACCAATGTTCAGCTTACAAACTAAGATTCTAGTTTCTCAATATAAATTTTTCCATAAAACTTGCTTTAATACAGCTATTGTTGCATGAAAGACTTAACAGCAATTATGCTATATTTCCATCCCTTTTTGTGTGATAAGAATTTCCGTTATTTTGTAAATACATGATTAATAATCTTTAAGATGATAATTACAGATTTGGGTAAAAACTTTTGTAATATCTTTCTGTTATATTAATGCTTGGTCATATGAAAACATTAGCACTGACAGAGGCAGTCCTTTTGATTTTTGATGATTTAACAAGCAGAATACTTATGTTCAATTCTTTACCCTATCTTTTCATTAAGAACAATAGATTTTTCACTAGTGAAAGAAAAACCAAATTTAACTGAACAAAAGTAGAAAATGGTCTACAACAGAGCCTAGTTGTCTAGATCTTACATCATAACAATGAAGTGATGTGGGCTTTCTTTTACTTTTTTTTTTCTTTTTCTTTTTTTTAATTTAATTTAATTTTTTTAAATTTTATTTTATTTTTAAACTTTACATAATTGTATTAGTTTTGCCAAATATCGAAATGAATCCACCACAGGTATACATGTGTTCCCCATCCTGAACCCTCCTCCCTCCTCCCTCCCCATACCCTCCCTCTGGGTCATCCCAGTGCACCAGCCCCAAGCATCCAGTATCGTGCATCGAACCTGGACTGGTGACTTGTTTCATACATGATATTATACATGTTTAAATGGCATTATCCCAAATCATCCCACCCTCTCCCTCTCCCACAGAATCCATAAGACTGATCTATACATCAGTGTCTCTTTTGCTGTCTCGTACACAGGGTTATTGTTACCATCTTTTTAAATTCCATATATATGCGTTAGTATACTGTATTGGTGTTTTTCTTTCTGGCTTACTTCATTGTATATAATAGGTTCCAGTTTCATCCATCTCATTAGAACTGATTCAAATGTATTCTTTTTAATGGCTGAGTAATACTCCATTGTGTATATGTACCACAGCTTTCTTATCCATTCATCTGCTGATGGGCATCTAGGTTGCTTCCATGTCCTGGCTATTATAAACAGTGCTGTGATGAACATTGGGGTACATTCGAATCATAGGGGACCCAGAAGAAGAAGACAAAAAGAAAGACCATGAGAAAATACTTGAAGAGATAATAGTTGAAAACTTCCCTAAAATGGGGAAGGAAATAATCACCCAAGTCCAAGAAACCCAGAGAGTCCCAAAAAGGATAAACCCAAGGCGAAACACCCCAAGACACATATTAATCAAATTAACAAAGATCAAACACAAAGAACAAATATTAAAAGCAGCAAGGGAAAAACAACAAATAACACACAAGGGAATTCCCATAAGGATACCAGCTGATCTTTCAATAGAAACTCTTCAAGCCAGGAGGGAATGGCAAGACATACTTAAAGTGATGAAAGAAAATAACCTACAGCCCAGATTATTGTACCCAGCAAGGATCTCATTCAAGTATGAAGGAGAAATCAAAAGCTTCTCAGACAATCAAAAGCTGAGAGAATTCAGCACCACCAAACCAGCTCTCCAACAAATACTAAGGGATATTCTCTAGACAGCAAACACAAAAACGGTATATAAACTCGAACCCAAAACAATAAAGTAAATGGCAACGGGATCATACTTATCAGTAATTACCTTAAACGTAAATGGGTTGAATGCCCCAACCAAAAGACAAAGACAGGCTGAATGGATACAAAAACAAGACCCCTACATATGTTGTCTACAAGAGACCCACCTCAAAACAGGGGACACATACAGACTGAAAGTAAAGGGCTGGAAAAAGATTTTTCATGCAAATAGGGACCAAAAGAAAGCAGGAGTAGCAATACTTATATCAGATAAAATAGACTTTAAAACAAAGGCTGTGAAAAGAGACAAAGATCGTCATTACATAATGATCAAAGGATCAATCCAAGAAGAAGATAGAACAATTATAAATATATATGCACCCAACACGGGAGTGCCGCAATATGTAAGACAGATGCTAACAAGTATGAAAGGAGAAATTAACAATAACACAATAATAGTGGGAGACTTTAATACCCCACTCACACCTATGGATAGATCAACTAAACAGAAAATTAACAAGGAAACACAAACTTTAAATGATACAATAGACCAGTTAGACCTAATTGATATCTATAGGACATTTCATCCCAAAACAATGAATTTCACCTTTTTCTCAAGCGCACATGGAACCTTCTCCAGGATAGATTACATCCTGGGCCATAAATCTAGCCTTGGTAAATTCAAAAAAATTGAAATCATTCCAAGCATCTTTTCTGACCACAATGCAGTAAGATTAGATCTCAATTACAGGAGAAAAACTATTAAAAATCCCAACATATGGAGGCTGAACAACACGCTGCTGAATAACCAACAAATCACAGAAGAAATCAAAAAAGAAATCAAACTTTGCATAGAAACTAATGAAAATGAAAACACAACAACCCAAAACCTGTGGGACACTTTAAAAGCAGTCCTAAGGGGAATGTTCATAGCAATACAGGCATACCTCAAGAAACAAGAAAAAAGTCAAATAAATAACCTAACCCTACACCTAAAGCAACTAGAAAAGGAAGAAATGAAGAACCCCAGGGTTAGTAGAAGGAAAGAAATCTTAAAAATTAGGGCAGAAATAAATGCAAAAGAAACAAAAGAGACCATAGCAAAAATCAACAAAGCCAAAAGCTGGTTCTTTGAAAGGATAAATAAAATTGACAAACCATTAGCCAGACTCATCAAGAAACAAAGGGTGAAAAATCAAATCAATAAAATTAGAAATGAAAATGGAGAGATCACAACAGACAACACAGAAATACAAAGGATCATAAGAGACTACTATCAACAATTATATTCCAATAAAATGGACAACGTGGAAGAAATGGACAAATTCTTAGAAAAATACAACTTTCTTTTACTTGTATATTTTTGTCTATAAATAACTCAGCCATGGATTTCTCTGATGATTAAGATGTTTTATCTTTTAAAAATACTCTAAAATGACTTCTTAGTGGGATGTGGAGAGAGTTAAGTATTAGATTATAAGTTAGAATATTTTCAGACTAAAGATTTAAAAAGCTTGGATATTCTCTTATGGCAGGGGTAAAATGTATTCAAATATAAGTAACATGCTTAAAAGGTTTATTTATTTTTAAAAAATCTAATATTGTTCTGTCCTTCTTACTCCAAATGATAGAAGATAGATGGTGATATTCAGGATTGAAAACTACACACTTCAATTAAGTGTCATTTAGTAATCTTTCAGTTTAAAGCAGTATTATTTTGTTCACTTTAACCTTTGGGTATATGCTCCCAACTTATGGAAGTTTGTGCAGACAGGAGTACTTCCTCTGATTATAGACATGTAACTTCTGAGTAGCTGAAACTGACAAAGTAAATTGTGGCTTGCCTTGCTCATGTATGTAACTGGGAAACTAAAACTGTCAGCAAAGAGATGCTACAGACCCTTGTTGTCATCTTCCACTCTGAGAATGCAGTGACCTATGCCAGCACTCTGGGCTGGATGAAGCACAAGCTGGAATCAAGATTGCCAGGATAAATATCAATAACCTCAGATATGCAGATGACACCACCCTTATGGGAGAAAGTGAAGAAGAACTAAAGAGCCTCTTGATGAAAGTGAAAAGAGGAGAGTGAAAAAGTTGGCTTAAAGCTCAACATTCATAAAACTAAGATCAGGGCATCCAGCCCCATCACTTCATGGCAAATAGATGGGTAAACAGTGGAAACAGTGGCTGACTTTATTTTTCTGGGCTCCAAAATCACTGCAGATGGTGGCTGCAGCCATGAAATTAAAAGACACTTATTCCTTAGAAGGAAAGTTATGACCAACCTAGACAGCATATTCAAAAGCAGACACATTATTTTGTCAACAAAGTTCCCTCTAGTCAAGGCTATGGTTTTTCCAGGAGTCATGTATGGATGTGAGAGTTGAACTATAAAGAAAGCTGAGCGCTGAAGAATTGATGTTTTTGAACTGTGGTGTTGGAGACGACTCTTGAGAGTTCCTTGGACTGAAAGAAGATCCAACCAGTTCATCCTAAAGGAGGTCAGTCCTGGGTATTCATTGGAAGGACTGATGTTGAAGCTGAAACTCCAATACTTTGGCCACCTGATGAGAAGCGCTGGCTCATTTGAAAAGACCCTGATGCTGGGAAAGATTGAGGGCAGGAGGAGAAGAGGACGACAGAGGATGAGGTGGTTGGATGACATCACTGACTCAATGGACATGAGTTTGGGTGGACCTCGGGAGTTGGTGATGGACAGGGAGGCCTGGATTGCTGCAGTTCATGGGGTCGCAAAGAGTCTGACATGACTGAGCGACTGAACTGAACAGAACGGATGTCAGCGTGAAGAAGTTACAGAGCACTTTCACCCCTCAGTTCAGTTCAGTCACTTCACCCCTAATCCCATATAAATGGACACTGAAAGCAGCTCTTTTGCCCCTTTCCTGCTTGCCTTTTTCTGTGTCCCTCTAACATTAAAGAACCTAATTATAGAAGTGAGATCACTAAGTGGTTTAACCTAACATGTGACATATGCTTTCCTGAATGCACACCATGCCTTGCCTAACCTGTTGATTCTTTGCCTACATAAAAAGAAGTAACAATGAGGAAATGAGTAATTAAAAAATGACGAGCTCTCTCCCTCTAACATCCCTGTTAGTAATCCTGCAGGTAAACCATGCAGGCAAGATAACATCTGAAGAAGAGTCAGACTGTCAGCATGCAGGGGAGAATGAAGCAGAATCCAACCTCCTGCTTCCATTATTCCCTGAGAGTCTTCCCTCTTTTTCTCCTTTAAAAACTGTCATGGCTGAGGAGATCTTTGGGGCTGGTCTCAGGGCAAGAGTCCACCTTCTGCCCAGATTTCCAGCTTTTCTGATTAAAACAGCTTTCATTTTTCCTGACACTTGCCCCTTGAATTTTTGGCTTTTGAGTGGTGAGTAGCTGAGCCTGAGTTCAGTAAAAACAACATTATCAGTTGGATGTGGTTTAAATCTAGTTGGCTGTTTGGGATTAGTTGTCTTAAGGTTTTGATTTCATAACTTTGCATTTAGTCATTTGGATTTTGGTTTGCTTACATAAACTTTCAAGACATTAGAGCCAACTCAGGTTAATGGTCTCCTTGTTTAATTAACACCATCTTAACAAATTTAATTTTTCCTAGTTTCATTATAAGCAGTCTCCATATTATATTAATTGACTCATTGATTAATTAGTAATATTAATATTATAATATAATTCAACTACATTTAATTATATTTCTGCCATTATTTTCTTAATGTTTTTTTTCTAGAAAGGAGAATGAAGTCAGAGATAAACAAAGTCAGACAACTAGCTCAAGTAGTAAGACCAGATTTTTAATCAGTGATATGCTATTGAAATAGCAAAAAAATCCCCCCAAAATATAAGGTGAACTGAACTCAACTTTGATTTGCGCAGAGGTTACTAGGAGTTTTATAGAGAAGATAAGGGAATAGGGAGTTGGATGAACTAGAATTCAATAGAGTTAGTAATATGGAAAACTACAGAAGATGCGAAAGAGGGTTGGGCTGTGTGATACTCATGTGGATTTGCTAACTGGACCTTATCAGCTTAGGTTCCTACCTTCCTACAGAGACTGAGAGTCAGGTCATATCTTCAGTGATAGCTGGAAAAACCAGAAGATATAGGGCAGGAAGTGGGGAGGAGTCCTGGATTTTCTCAGCCAGGCACTTAAAAGGAAGCTAGGATCATCTTAGGGATACAGCCTTGAGTTGTTAGAAACTGTATTAGTATTTTGTCCAAATATTTGTAGGCCAAATTTGAGTCTAGTCAAAAAGAGCCTCACAGGATTCTTGCTAGAATTTGGTCAAGGAAAGGATCTTTGTCAATGGGCTCCTGAAATATCTTTGGCAGGACTTCATTAAGAATATTGCCCAATCACCAATGTGATGGTGAGTTTTGTCAACTTGGCAAGGCTATGGTGCCCAGTTGCTTGATCAAACCCTGGTCTATGTGCTATTGTGAAGGTATGTTATACTTGAGATTTACATTTACAATCATTTAAGTAGGTTACCTGTGAAAATATTTTTAACATTGGAGAACCATGACTGATAAAACCCTGGTAATTGGCTCAAGAAATTGACCAAAATTCTTAGAGCCAACTTCCAGGTTTTCAGATCAGATGAATTGGCATAAGCAATGAAACTTCGTTTAAAATATACTGCATAATATTCTGCTACCAACATGCAGTATATTAAGATTTATGGGCAAGAATACTACAGTTGGTAGCCATTTCCTTCTCCAGGGGATCTTCCCAACCCAGGGATCAAGCCCAGGTCTCCAACATAGTAGGCAGATTCCTTACCATCTAAGTCACCACGAAAGCTCTCAGTCCTTCATACAGATTTTAATTCAGCTTTCTGTTGGTGCTAAGAAAGTGAAACAGTATGCTAGAGGAAGTTGTTTAATGTTAAAAAACATAATCTGTCCAGAGAAAATGAAAATTGCCACAGAGACATAAAAAAGAAAGGAAAAGAAAAAAAAAAATACCAATGCAAAACTGACTTCTTGGGATCCTCTTTAGTTTTGATCTGTTTGTTACTCTCTCTGAGTCTCTGCTATGGTCTGCTTCCCTATTTTCCTCACTAGCACCACTGATGTATCAGAAATGTCCTCTTCTATTTTCTAATCTATTGGATATCATCTAAGATACTGCTGGGCTATTGCTTCTAAAGGACTTTGCAAAAATGTTGAGCTTTAAGACACATATGCTATCTTAAATGCTGCAAAACAATTTTATTTTAGACTCTGAACCCAATCAAAATTGAGCATGAATAAAAGATAATTTATGGAGAACACTGTGTATGTATTTCACTCAAGAATGAAGAAAGTATTTTCTCTAAGCTTATTTGTTCTCTTAATGAGAGCATATCCTGAATTTTTATATTCTTTCATCATTTGTCATTAGTAAACATTCCACTATAGTATTCTCATGTACTCAGTTGACCCTTTGAATAAAACAAGTAAGGAGATGTGTTAAATTGGAAAAAAAAAATGTAAAGACATCAAACAACTAGATATACACATATATTTTGTGTTCCAAATTCTTAATTTAAAAAATGTTATCCTTTCCCCTAAAAGTCTTCCCAGGTGACTCAGTAGTAAACAATCTCTCCACTAATGCAGTAGATGTGTGTTCGATCCCTGGGTTGGGAAAAACCCATAGAGAATGAAATGGCAACCCACTCTACTATTCTTAGCTGGGAAATTCCATTGACAGAGGAGCAGCCTGGTGGTATACAGTCCATGATATCACAAAGGAGTCAGATAGGACTTAGCGACTAAATAACAACCAAAAGAGCTAATTGTAAGCTCTGGTTTAAACAAGACAGCATGGCTAAAATGGAGTTGGTTTTGCTGAATCCCAAGTCACCAAATTAAGACTTTTAATTTTGTCTCTCTCAGAAATGGAATCTTAAACCAGTCAATCAGGAATTGCAGATTCAGCACTGGCTAGGTAATCTGCCTGATAGACCCCTGCCATACTTTAAAAGAAAGTGATTTTGTAATAACCGAGCAGCTATTTTGTGTAGCATGATTTCTTTATTCTCACTGCCTTCTCTCTACAAAAGTCTTTCATTTTGTACACCCCTTCTAGCTCCTTTCTTTCTGCCATACTGGATTCTTCCTGACTCAGGAATCATTGAATAAAGCCAGTAAGATCTTTAAAATGTACTTACTTAAGTTATTCTATAGTTTATGTTTTCTTTATCTAATTTCCTCCTCCAAGGATAAATGATGCCTATATACTTCTTTTCTTTTAAAATTACCAATTAATTTCAACAATTATAGTTTCACATAAAGCCAACTCACTTTGAGCAGCAGTATTAAGAAAATAATGAAATTTGTCTTCTAAATTTTTCAAACCCTGAATTAATGAAGCAATCTGAAAACACCCAAACAGTATATTAAAAAAAAAAAAAAGCCTTGTTCACAAACATACCCAAAGGCTCTAAAGATAAGTTGAGAATGAAAATAGTCTTTCTATGGACAGATAAAACTCAAGAAAAAAAAAAGCATATCATATCACCTCCATTTAATTTGTTTTTTTTTTTTTCTACTTATGACAATCATCACATAAGCTTCCTCAAAACAATAAGAATTGGGAAAATAAAAGACAGTGAGTTATGGTGAATTTCATTGATTTTTAAGGCAATATTAAACACTTAACAAGGCAGCAGATAAACATGTTTTGTCTAATGACATTTAGGCCCAGCATGTATCTTATTATGATGAAAAATGAGTTTTCTAAATCCAGAGATCCTGCTAGATTACAGCTGGTATGGTGTAAAGTTAATTTTAAAATTAAGCTTTAAGAATCATGCTTGATGTGAAGTAAGCTACCATGAAGACTTATCTTGATTAAGTGTTTTATTGAATTAGAGAATGTTACATTTGCAGGGAATCTTTGAAATCATCATAAATTTTCAAGATGAGAAGTTTGAAATTCATTATTGCTAATTTCATTTTTTTTTTTTTTTAATTCTCAAGATGTTCCTTTCCTCTTTGATATATTTTTTTTAATTTTATTTTATTTTTAAACTTTACGTAATTGTATTAGTTTTGCCAAATATCAAAATGAATCCATCACAGGTATACATGTGCTCCCCATCCTGAACCCTCCTCCCTCCTTCCTCCCCATATCATCCCTCTGGGTCGTCCCAGTGCACTAGCCCCAAGCATCCAGTATCCTGCATTGAACCTGGACTGGCATCTCATTTCATACATGATATTTTACATGTTTCAATGCCATTCTCCCAAATCTTCCCACCCTCCCCCTCTCCCACAGAGTCCATAAGACTGTTCCGTACATCAGTGTCTCTTTTGCTGTCTCGTACACAGGGTTATTGTCATCATCTTTCTAAATTCCATATATATGCGTTAGTATACTGTATTGGTGTTTTTCCTTCTGGCTTACTTCACTCTGTATAATAGGCTCCAGTTTCATCCACCTCATTAGAACTTATTCAAGTGAATTCTTTTTAATGGCTGAATAATACTCCATTGTGTATATGTACCACAGCTTTCTTATCCATTCATCTGCTGATGGACATCTAGGTTGCTTCCATGTCCTGGCTAAAAGAGGATACTAATAGATGGAGAAATATATCATGTTCATGGATTGGAAGAATCAATATAGTGAAAATGAGTATACTACCCAAAGCAATTTATAGATTCAATGCAATCCCTATCAAGCTACCAACAGTATTCTTCACAGAGCTAGAACAAATAATTTCACATTTTGTATGGAAATACAAAAAACCTCGAATAGCCAAAGCAATCTTGAGAAAGAAGAATGGAACTGGAGGAATCAACCTACCTGACTTCAGGCTCTACTACAAAGCCACAGGTATCAAGACAGTATGGTACTGGCACAAAGACAGAAATATAGATCAATGGAACAAAATAGAAAGCCCAGAGATAAATCCACGCACATATGGACACCTTATCTTTGACAAAGGAGGCAAGAATATACAATGGATTAAAGACAATCTCTTTAACAAGTGGTGCTGGGAAAACTGGTCAACCACTTGTAAAAGAATGAAACTAGAACACTTTCTAACACCATACACAAAAATAAACTCAAAATGGATTAAAGATCTAAACATAAGACCAGAAACTATAAAACTCCTAGAGGAGAACATAGACAAAACACTCTCTGACATACATCACAGCAGGATCCTCTATGACCCACCTCCCAGAATATCGGAACTAAAAGCAAAAATAAACAAATGGGACCTAATTAACCTTAAAAGCTTCTGCACATCAAAGGAAACTATCAGCAAGGTGAAAAGACAGCCTTCAGAATGGGAGAAAATAATAGCAAATGAAGCAACTGACAAACAACTAATCTCAAAAATATACAAACAACTCCTACAGCTCAACTCCAGAAAAATAAATGACCCAATCAAAAAATGGGCCAAAGAACTAAACAGACATTTCTCCAAAGAAGACATACAGATGGCTAACAAACACATGAAAAGATGCTCAACATCACTCATTATCAGAGAAATGCAAATCAAGACCACTATGAGGTACCATTTCACACCAGTCAGAATGGCTGCGATCCAAAATTCTACAAATAATAAATGTTGGAGAGGGTGTGGAGAAAAGGGAACCCTCTTACACTGTTGGTGGGAATGCAAACTAGTACAGCCACTATGGAGAACAGTGTGGAGATTCCTTAAAAAACTGGAAATAGAACTGCCTTATGATCCAGCAATCCCACTGCTGGGCATACACACTGAGTAAACCAGAAGGGAAAGAGACACGTGTACCCCAATGTTCATTGCAGCACTGTTTATAATAGCTAATTTCAAAGAGTATTATATACTAATGTAAGTTCAGACTTAGAGAAAACTTGTAAGAATGGTACTTAAAAAATCCCTGTATTCCTCATACATTTTTTCCAAGTGTTAATATATTGCTATATACACATTATCTTTTGTATACTTTCTTTGGGAGTATCTATTTATGTCTATTTTGATGACTCTTTACCCCTACACACTAAAGTGCTTATTTTATAAGAACATGGACATTCTATTATATCATCATAGTATAATCATCAAAATCAGGAAATTTAATATTGATTCTATATTGTTATTTAAGCCAAAATTCATAATTGGATTTTTCCAATTGTTCAAATAATATTCTTTGTAGCAAAAGTAAACTAAGGTTATGAATCACATTCATTTGTCATGTCTTTATTTTCCTTTGGTCTGACACAGTTCCTGAATCTTTCTTTATATTTTGGACAGTGACATTTGCAAGAAATTTAGTCTAGTTATTTTGTGGAATGTCTGTCAGTTTCGTCTTATCTGATGATAAAAATTATTTTATCTCTTGATTAGATTCAGGTTATATACTTTGGCAACAGGAATACAACAGATGTTGTATCTTTCTTGGTGCCTCATATCAATAAGCACAAAATATTAATGTGTTAAAATGTTGGATACATTAACTTTAATACGTGGTTAAGTTGCTTTTTGCCAGGGTTGTTTTTAACTGTGGTGTTACTATTTTATCCTTTTTAATTAATAGATATCCTTTAGAGAGATATTTTAAAATTATGTAAATATCTTAATATTCCTCAGACTTTCTCCAACAAGTTTTAGTATCTATGATCTATGATAACTTGTTTTTGATTCATTTATTATTACCATGGTTGACAAATAGGGATTTATTTTCCAATTCTATCATTGTCTAAGTTTAATAGTTGGTGTTCTTTCATAAGGTGGAGCTTTCCTTTCTTTATCTATCTTTTAGTTATGAAAAGTTATGACCAACCTAGATAGCATATTGAAAAGCAGAGACATTACTTTGCCAACAAAGGTCCATCTAGTCAAGGCTATAGTTTTTCCAGTGGTCTTGTATAAATGTGAGAGTTGGGCTGTGAAGAAAGCTGAGCTTTTTTTTTTTTTTTGATGCTTTTGAACTGTGGTGTTTGAACTGGTTGGACTACAAGGAGATCCAACCAGTCCATTCTGAAGGAGATCAGCCCTGGGTGTTCTTTGGAAGGAATGATGCTAAAGCTGAAACTCTAGTACTTTGGCCACCTCATGTGAAGAGTTGACTCATGGGAAAAGACTCTGATGCTGGGAGGGATTGGGGGCAGGAGGAGAAGGGGATGACAGAGGATGAGATGGCTGGAGGGCATCACTGACTCTATGGACGTGAGTCTGAGTGAACTCCAGGAGTTGGTGATGGACAGGGAGGCCTGGCGTTCTGCGGTTCATGGTATCGCAAAGATTCGGACATGACTGAGCGACTGAACTGAACTGAACCATCTATTATTCATCTTTTTTTTTTTTTTTATATCAGTGTGAATCCTTGAATCGTTTTATTGCTAGATTATAATCCTTTACTGTCATTATGTATTTTCAACCTCAAATTGTTCCACATTTCACTAGCTTAAGCCTTTTCAAGCTGGTTCCTTTTGCTTTGACACATCATCATAATTTGTTTTAGTCTAGCTGAATATTTTCTTGTTTTCTGACTCATTGTGATATTCCAAGATTATCTTATTTTTCAGCCACATCTTTGGATTGAGGCATTTCCTCATAGTTTCCATTTTGTGGAGAATAGTATTTAGAAACCAAAATCTGAGTACTATGTACACATTGCTTCTGTTCTTTCCTTGCTTCTTAGTCTTCTTAGCTGATAGATTTAGGAAACCAAGTGCCAGACACATGTACCACACACACGTCTACTTCTATATATAACTCTCCTAATACTTTAAAACATAGAATAAACCAAATTCCAACATAAGACATGGTTTTTTCTTTCCTTTTTTTCCCCACACTGTAACTTCCTTCTCTGACAAAGCTGGTTCTCATTGTCTGTAATATATCTATGTGTTTGAACGGGCTTAAAATGTATAAAATGATTAGTTTCAGTATTGCTAATCTCTGTCTTTGTATAAAAGAAGTCTACTAACTAGAGTTCAGTATTTCTGGTGTTTGTTTTTCCTGAGCTCATATATTCCAAGTAATGTGTCCAAAATGTACTTGAGCTACCTCTTTATTCCCCCTCACTTTTCAGTGTGGTTATATTATTCATTTAAAATACATTTTGGTTGAGTTGTTTCTGTTTTTGTTCAACTTTTAGGATTGTCTCCCAAACTTTTTGATTTTAATGTTGTTTTGTTTTTTTTTTCTCTTTGAGTTTGTTAAACAATGGAAAATTTTCAAAATCAAGATTGTATTAAAAAAAAATAAATTAGGAGATGTGGCATAACCCTACCCCACCCCCATTCATTCCTTACAGGTAACCAGTCACATTAGTATTTAAATTATTCTTCAGATATTTCAATTGTTTTCCCATTTCTAATAGCTTAACTCAGTTTCCCTGACATACATCCCAGTTTTTCTACACAAACATAGATTATTTCAATGAATTGAAGATTCTATTTTTGTTATTAGAATATACTGTTAAGATTAAACAGGACAGAGTTTGGATTCAATATTTATATTTACTAGTTTGTAAGATCCTATGGTTTTCTGATACACATTTTAAAAGATGAGAATTTTATCAATTGTATAACATCTCATTATATGAAAAATTTGATGATGGTGGTTTTGTTGCTAAGTTGTGTCTGACTCTTATGACTCTGTGGACTATAGATAACCAGACTCCTCTGTCCATGGATTTCCCAGGCAAGAATACTGAAGTGGCTTGCTATTTCCTTCTCCAGGAGATCTTCCCAACCCAGGGATTGAACCTGGGTCTCCTGGATTGCAGGTGGATTCTTTGCCTAATCTATATAATTTGGTGAACACTCAACACTCAGTATTTGGATGTTTCTCAATAATTTGCAGCTGTCATTTTTTTCTGGTACTAAGATCATTTCTCACAAAGTAACAATGCATGTTCTGCTTTTTACAAACACAGGGTGGTGGTTTAGTCACTAGGCCATGTCCAACTCTTGTGACGCTATGAACTGTGGCCTGCCAATCTCCTCTGTCCATGGGATTTTTCTTGCAGGAATACTGTAGTGGGTTGCCATTTCCTTCTCCAGGGGATCTTCCCAACATAGAATGAAACTAGTGTCTTGAACCTATGCCCCTACAATGCAGGGCGATTCTTTACTGCTGAGCCACCAGGGAAGCCAACAAACACATGGAATCCATTTACAAAGCAAACTAGTGAATCGTTATTGAATCCCTAAAATGCACCTCACTTTACTGATGAGAAAACTGAAGTTCAGAAAATTGTTTCAAATGGTTTAATAATACTGTGTTAATGTAAAATCCTGAATTAATGTTATGTAAGACCTGTACAGTGAATCTCTTTCAACCTAGGATAGCTTTCACTAAATCCTGCTAACTTTTCACTGGGAGGTAAAATAGCTTTTTGTTCAATGTCTGAGGTCAGTTACTCTAAAACATATACATGGCTTCCATTCATTTAAGGAATTTGAAATTCAGATAAAGAGATAGTGAAAATGCCCATATATTTGCTCCCTATGTGCAGCCCATAAGTGCTGCACTCACTTTTTGCTATCACTCAAGAATAAGATAAATTTCATGAAACGGGAATTCAACTAAACTCATCAAAAAATAAATAAATTGAAAAATTCTCTCATGGAGAGAATGATAAATTCATTTTGAAATTTTATATTTTGACATTTAGTTACAATGTCTTTGCAATTGAGTATTTATAGACTATGTTAATGTTACTAACATGATGTCTGAATATTCTATTTATTTTATGAAGCGTATAATATATCTCTTAGTCTCTGTGGTTGACTCTGGGATATAGAAATAACCACTCGAGTGCACCACTGTTGAAGCTCCAGAAGATTTTCTACTTTAATATTTGAAGGACATTTGCAAGAAAGCTAAGGTCACTTGAATTCCTGACTTCAGTTTTTATTAGTAGAAACACTCAGGTCAGCCTCTGACAATTTTTCTCAATTAGGAAACACAATAAGGTATGCAAGGAGTATATACTGGAGCAAAAGTACATCCTGCCCTGGTCATGCAAGCTTTAGTGACATTTTAAGTAGAAAGGTTGAAGGAATCAAGTCCGTTTTGGAGTAATTTTGTAAGCTGGAGTAAGATCGATCCATTTTACAATAGAAAACTTCTAGACCATAGTAAAAATAAAGGCAGCTTATAAAAGTGATGTTATACTACAAAATCTAAACTTTGGTCAAGAGAAAAGATTGAACTTAAAATATAACTGTAACAGTATTTTCACCTGATTCTCTAGTGAGTATGTGAGTGTGCATGGGTATGTGCACAAAATAATTTCCTTGAGATTACAGAAGTGGAATAATCAGTTTGCTTTGTATCCTTGCCCTAGATCTTTAACCATGAATAAAAATCATTCTTAGTTTTAATAAATAATGGTTCATTCAATTCTCTCTTGCAACACATTTTTTTTATTTCTTTTTTTAAATTTAATTTTATATTTTAACTTTACAATATTGTATTGGTTTTGCCATATATCGAAATGAATCCACCACAGGTATACATGTGTTCCCCATCCTGAACCCTCCTCCTTCCTCCCTCCCCATACCATCCCTCTGGGTCATCCCAGTGCACCAGCCCCAAGCATCCAGTACCATGCATCGAACCTGGACTGGCAACTCTTTTCATGTATGATATTATACATGTTTAAATGCCATTCTCCCAAATCATCCCACCCTCTCCCTCTCCCACAGAGTCCAAAAGACTGTTCTATACATCAGTTTCTCTTTTGCTGTCTCGTATACAGGGTTATTGTTGCCATCTTTCTAAATTCCATATATATGCGTTAGTATACTATATTGATGTTTTCCTTTCTGGCTTACTTCACTCTGTATAATAGGCTCCAGTTTCATCCACCTCATTAGAACTGATTCAAATGTATTCTTTTTAATGGCTGAATAATACTCCATTGTGTATATGTACCACAGCTTTCTTATCCATTCATCTGCTGATGGACATTTAGGTTGCTTCCATGTCCTGGCTATCATAAACAGTGCTGCAATGAACATTGGGGTACACGTGTCTCTTTCAATTTTGGTTTCCTCAGTTTGTATGCCCAGCAGTGGGATTGCTGGATCATAAGGCAGTTCTATTTCCAGTTTTTTAAGGAATCTCCACACTGTTCTCCATAGTGGCTGTACTAGTTTGCATTCCCACCAACAGTGTAAGAGGGTTCCCTTTTCTCCACACTCTCTCCACCATTTATTGCTTGTAGACTTTTGGACTGCAGCATTTCTGACTGGTGTGAAATGGTACCTCACAGTGGTTTTGATTTGCATTTCTCTGATAATGAGTGATGTTGAGCATCTTTTCATGTGTTTGTTAGCCATCTGTATGTCTTCTTTGGAGAAATGTCTATTTAGTTCTTTGGCCCCTTTTTTGATTGGGTCGTTTATTTTTCTGGAATTGAGCTGTAGGAGTTGCTTGTATATTTTTGAGATTAGTTGTTTGTCAGTTGCTTCATTTGCTATTATTTTCTCCCATTCTGAAGGCTGCCTTTTCACCTTGCTTATAGTTTCCTTTGTTGTGCAGAAGCTTTTAAGTTTAATTAGGTCCCGTTTGTTTATTTTTGCTTTTATTTCCAATATTCTGGGAGGTGGGTCATAGAGGATCCTGCTGTGATGTATGTTGGAGAGTGTTTTGTCTATGTTCTCCTCTAGGAGTTTTATAGTTTCTGGTCTTACGTTTAGATCTTTAATCCATTTTGAGTTTATTTTTGTGTATGGTGTTAGAAAGTGTTCTGGTTTCATTCTTTTACAAGTGGTTGACCAGTTTTCCCAGCACCACTTGTTAAAGAGATTGTCTTTAATCCATTGTATATTCTTGCCTCCTTTGTCAAAGATAAGGTGTCCATATGTGCGTGGATTTATCTCTGGGCTTTCTATTTTGTTCCATTGATCTATATTTCTGTCTTCGTGCCAGTACCGTACTGTCTTGATGACTGTGGCTTTGTAGTACAGCCTGAAGTCAGGCAGGTTGATTCTTCCAGTTCCATTCTTCTTTCTCAAGATAGCTTTGGCTATTCGAGGTTTTTTTGTATTTCCATACAAATTGTAAAATTATTTGTTCTAGCTCTGTGAAGAATCCGGTTGGTAGCTTGATAGGGATTGAATCTATAAATTGCTTTGGGTAGTATACTCATTTTCACTATATTGATTCTTCCAATCCACGCAACACATTTTTAAAAATACTGAGTGTATGTTGTGAGTCTGAAGTATCTGTGGTGAACTGAGTATTTTGTCTCAAAAGAACACTGATTTTTTTTTTTTTTTCAGATGACATTTTTTTTCCTCCAGTGTTAGGAAAACTGAACAGGGAGTTCTAGTAACTTTTTCTAGAGAGAGATAATTTGAAATTGGTAATTCGTAAATGTTCTATTCAGGTAAGTCTACTTGCTTTTTGTGTCTTTTCCTTTTAGAGTAAATATTCATACTGAGAAGTTTTTAGCTAGAAGGAAAAATATACTTAACAAATGCCCCTCATAAAAGGTCATTTTTATTTTTTATTTATTTATTTTTTCATTTTCAATGAGTAATATAAACAAGCAATGATTTGACAGAATTGAAAAGCTTTAGGAAACCCTTGGTCAGTGAAAAACTAAATGCTGCCCTGGGGCACATCTTTATGAAAACAATTAACAAGATTTTCTTCCCCTTGGAATTAGATTTTGCATTTAATGAAAAATAATTCATGCAGATTCAATCAACCAAAATATACCAGTGTTTACTTAGCTATTACCCTCAAAAGCGGTTTTATACCTTGAATAGAAATATCTTGAGTCAGGAAAATTTGACTCCCCAGGGAACATTCTAGGAAGACTAACTGAAAAGCTGAGTTAAAGTCATTTTGGTTCATGAAGTGCACTTTGATCATTAACTTGGAAGACTTATCACAAGAAAATTCAATATTCAAAGCAGTATTGGAGGAGAAATGAGGAGGAAATAACATGACTCTATTTGAAGTGGATTATCAGTTAGAATTTGACATATGCTGAAAACAGTCTTCATTTTGAACCTTTTCCTCCTTGCCCCACCATGATACTATTAACAGTTGCATTGAGGATGTGAGTTTTCTAAAATGATTGTCCCAGTGCCAAATTATTTTCCTGGTGGTGATTCAAACTAAAGGGTGATTCAAACTAGAGTGGAAGTATGCTAAGTCTTTCTGGCTACTGGAGAATATATGTGTAGGGAACATTATTATTGGACTTTTCACTTTGTTCCATGAAGATTACCAATTCTGTCTCCCTTCTCATCTCTCTTCTCATCTCTTTTCTCTCTCTCTCCATTTCATCCCCAAACCCCACTCTCCATTCATAATTAACAGTGAAATTTCACAGGTCTCTTGGTAGGGATGAGTAGGTAGAGATAGTATGACAAATATAGACCAGTTTTAGATACATCTTCTGCAAATTCTGTGCTTTCAGCAATACAGTACTGTTGACTGTTTCCTTCTCTTTTAATGGAGAATAAGAATTATTTTCTAGGACGTTTCTTAGACCTAACTGAAACAACCTACATGACTTGTTCAGCACAGGTTTGGTAAAGAATAAACTCACTTTGTTCCTCTTGATATAGCAAAGAGCCAGGGAAACATTAACAGGCCTTACACTTTAAATGTTTGCTATATGCCCTTACAACTGTGCATGTGTATGCACAGTGTATCAGTAACAGACATCTACTTACATTTCTTCATATTA
The DNA here is from genome assembly GCF_000754665.1 of Bison bison bison. Lineage (NCBI taxonomy): Eukaryota > Metazoa > Chordata > Mammalia > Artiodactyla > Bovidae > Bison > Bison bison. The sequence goes on along the minus strand of NW_011494708.1, from coordinate 10,524,981 downwards.
CCAAGACCATAATTTACTTGATGATAGAAATTTGCCATTTTTATATGTAGGTTCTTGTGCTTTTCTCTTTTGTCATATTTACTCGATTCCAAATCTGTCGGAATACAGCCTAAGATTCTCACACGATCTGAGAAGAGTCAGCCAGCTTTAGACCATGCCATTCTATAACTAACTCAGTTTTTAAAAAAGTATTGTCATAAAAATCAGATGATACACATTTATATTTATTTATAGTAAATACTATATTGTTAATTAAGTAAATATATTTATAATATTCTTTTGTTTATATTAAATATATTTATGTTGTTTATGTATAATGTGCTTCCTTTATTTTCTCACTAGCAAACAATGATTTTTAAAGTCACTTTTTGTTTAAATTTGCAAATGTTCATATTCTTTACAGTTTGGACATCTGTCTAATGTTCTGTATTCAGTGGTTGCTTGCTGTCACTTAATCATACATCTGCCAATGACCTTGAGCAATTCTTATCTCTTTATATCTGTTCCCACATGTGTAATGCTATGATTAGGAATAATCATTTTATCCTAAAGAGACATAAGTGTAGGACTTTTTAAAATGTTGGAAGAGGATTGATGATTAAAAAATAAAATTTAAATAAAACCTATCTTTATTTCTACCACAGGTTTTGAAACTACCCAACTGCAGAAATGTTAAGAAGGATTTGAATTATAAAGTGGTAAACTGGAGTGCAAACATTAAGTTGATGTATTCTATTTTCTTACCTGGGTTATAAATTTACTATTAATTTTTCAAAGTCCAGGCAGTATGCAGTATCCTGTCAAGATCAAAAATATTTATTTTAGAAGTCGCCTATGAATAGGTTCTAGACTCCACAGATGGAATTGTAAAAGTTGCTTACAATTACACACTAACCACAGACCCACAAAAACACAGAGATTGAGGAAATCATGAGGTGGATGGTTAAAAGCCTATCTCGTGGCCAAATAATATTCTTGTTTTGGTTTGAGTGATTTATTCTTTGTGAAAACAGTATTCCACTACTTCTTGATTTTAATGTAATAAACTAAAAGTTAATGAAGATTACTTTTTAAAAATACATTGCACTTTTTATATGACTCATATATTTAAATCTTCAGGAGATAATTTTCAATTAGAACATTTCTCTTTTTAAAAATTCAGACATTATGGCAAAAACCCCCACCTATTTTATATCTAGAAATTAGTTGTCTTCAAAATATCTATCAGTTTTATCTAAGAGTCACCATAGTAATGTTTTATACATATTCTTATTTATAGTGTTCTTGTGGAAGATTTCCCCTGCCTTTGCTCCGTTACTCACTTGTTATAGAAAAGTCTCCTTGAAGTCATTTGATAAAACCTCTTTACTTTCTTTGCCTGCCATTGGCACAGGATTGTCCATGCGAAGAGTGGTGACTACAGATAAATGCAAAGCTTCCAGTTATCAGGATGCCCTGATGTTGTTTCAGTCAGAAGCTAAAGAATGGCTATTTCAGTGCAGAAGCTAAAGAATGGCTATTTCCCATCGCAAAGACACATTTTACCATGTGTACATTGAAGCAGCTCTCCTTAAGACTAAAATACTATTAGTTAACTCATTAAAAATATTTCTTTCTCATCTACTTTGTATCCATAGATGTATAAACCCAGTTCAGTTGGTTTAAATGAAGGCATGCTTTATATCCCTCTCAGCTTCTTTACTGCTGCGACTCAGTTGCTAGTTTAGACAAACAGCATCAGCAATGGAAATTCAATATAAATCAACAACTATGATAAGTAATTTTGGAGGAAAAAAATGAGTAATCATGCCAGGACAGGAAAAAATCCTAATAATTTTTTTGTTAACAATTACTAAGATTGAGTTTAAGTAAAAACATTCCTGCTACCATTAAAAGTAACCAGGTATTCAGTCAATATTGTTTTATAAAATAAAATATATGACTCCCTTAAATTTGTTTTATTAGCCATTGATTTATTCTTTTGTTTTCCATTTTATTTATTTATTTATTGAATGTTGAATGTATGGCAAAACCAATACAATATTGTAAAGTAATTAGCCTCCAATTAAAATAAACAAATTTAAATTAAAAAAATAAAATAAAATAAAATTCAACATTGATTTATTCTTTAAGTAGAACATTTAATGTCTCTTTTTTTAAGTAATTGATATCATAATTTTATTTTCCAAACTCATTATGACAACACTCATTCCTCTCAAGTCATTGTACTATTTTGACCTGGCAAATCTGAAAGCATATAGAAATAACCATTTTATCTACTTACATTCTCCATGCATCAACCCAAGCAACTGGACATGATAGCAAACATCCTAAAACTGGACTAATTAGTTCATTTTAAATTTAAGTTTAAATTTGCTTTAAAATATAGAAATCAACTTATCTTTCAACATACTTAAATACCTGTTTTGCCCAGTAAAATCACTTTCCAGGTTTCAAGGTGATGACTGTCTTTTCTCTTCCTTAAACTCTAGCTCTTTATTCTCTAACTCTTAGGCAATGACATTATGTTAGTCTGAGGGGAAGAAAAATAGTCGATAGGAAATACCTCATCTTCTTGTCCAGGGATCAGCACAGAAAATTGAATCAGTAATTAAATTGTCCATTGTCCTTCCTGTAACAATGAAAGAAGAGTCTCTGTTCTCAAAGGCCAATACTTTATTTTGCGGTTTGGACGCCAGGGCTTTTTTTTCCTCAAGGACTCTGCATCAGCTCTGCTTTATTCACCATCATTAATCGCCTCCTCTCAACTCAATAATTCTTACTGCCTCAGGCTGTCCTTACCTATATGTACAGATGACCATTTTTTGCCTTCATTAATAAAACATATTTTAAAATACATTACTTTTAGATAGTATTCGTTATTCTAAACTACATCTCAAAAAAACTAAGGAAAGAAAAATTTATAAATTGTTTTAATTATTCTTGCATCCTGTCCAAACTTTACTTTCTCTAATCTGATATCTATTCCCACCAATCAACTAAAACTTCTTTTCTGAGGTTCTGTTATCACCTTCTTCTTACCAACTCAACAAATGTTTCCTTCTTATCTTCTTTAGCTATCTTTAAGGCCATTCTATATGCCAGTCATTTCCTTTTTTGAAATAGTGTTTTCTCTAAACTTCTTCGGCTTCATGGATCACAGCCTCGCCATGACAGAGGGTCTTGTGTAACTCAATAAAACTATGAGTTATGCTATGCTGGGCCACAAATGGATGGGTCATAGTGAAGAGTCCTGACAGACATGGTCCACTGGAGGCGGGAATGGCAAACCACTCTAGTATTCTTGCCATGAGAATCCCTTGAACAATATAAAAGGCAAAAGGAAATGACACCATAAAATGAACCCCAGATCAGGTGTCCAATATGCTACTGGGATGGAATGGAGAAATAGCTCCAGAAAGAATGAAGTGGCTGGGCCAATGCAGAAATGATGCTCAACTGTGGATGTGTCTGGTGGTGAAACTAAAGCCCAATGCTCTTAAGAACAATATTGCACAGGAACCTGGAATCTTAGGTCCATGAATCCAGGTGAATTGGATCTGATCAAGCAGGAGATAGAAAGAGTGAACATTGACATCTTAGGAATCAATGAACTGAAATGGACAGGAATGAGTGCATTTAATTTATAGGACCATTATATCTGCTTTGGCTCAGAGGGTGAAGAATCTGTCTGCAATATGGGAGACCCAGGTTCGATCCCTGGGTTGGGAAGATTGCCTGGAGAAGGAAATGGCAACCCACTCCAGTGTTCTTGCCTGGAGAACCCAATGGACCAAGAAGCCTGGTGGGCTACAGTCCATAGGTTTGCAAAGAGATGGACATGACTGAGTGACTAACACACACATATCTACTACTGTGGGCAAGAATCCCTTAGAAGAAATGGAGTAACCCTCAGAGTCAACAGAAGAATCTGAAATGCAGTACTTGAGTGCAATCTCATAAATGACAGGATGATATCAATTCATCTCCAAGGCAAACAAACCAACATAACACTAATCCAAGTCTGTGCCTCAACGACTAACGCCAAAGAAGCTGAATGGTTCTATGAAAAACTACAAGATCTGTTAGACCTGAACACCAAAACAAACTGCCATTTTCATCATAGGGGATTCTAATACAAAATAGAAAGTAAATAGATACCTGGAGTAATAGGCAAGGTTAACCTTGGAATAAAAAATGAAGCAGGGCAAAGAATAACAAGAGTTTTGTCAAGAGAATGCACTAGTCATAACATCCTTTGCCAACAATGCAAGAGATGACTTTGCACATGGACGTCACCAGACGTGAGATGAGCAGAAATCAGATTGATTATATTGTTTATAGCCGAAGATGGAGAAGCTCTATATAGTTAGCAAAAACAAGACCTGGAGCTGACTGTGGCTCATATCATGAGCTCTTTATTGCAAAATTCAGGCTTAAATTGAACAAAGTAGGGAAAACCACTCAGCCATTCAGTTCAGTTCAGTTCAGTCACTCAGTCATGTCCAACTCTTTGCAACCCCATGAATTGCAGCACGCCAAGCCTTCCTGTCCATCACCAACACCTGGAGTTCACTCAGACTCACGTCCATTGAGTCAGTGATGCCATCCAGCCATCTCATCCTCTGTCATCCCCTTCTCCTCCTGCCCCCAATCCCTCCCAGCATCAGAGTCTTTTCCCATGAGTCAACTCTTCTCATGAGGTGGCCAAAGTACTGGAGTTTCAGCTTCAGCATCATCCCCTCCAAAGAAATCCCAGGGCTGATCTCCTTCAGAATGGACTGGTTGGATCTCCTTGCAGTCCAAGGGACTCTCAAGAGTCTTCTCCAACACCACAGTTCAAAAGCATCAATTCTTTGGTGCTCAGCTCTCTTTACAGTCCAACTCTCACACCCATACATGACCACAGGAAAAACAATAGCCTTGACTAGATGGACCTCTGTTGGCAAAGTAATGTCTCTGCTTTTCAATATGCTGTCTAGATTGGTCATAACTTTCCTTCCAAGGAGTAAGTGTCTTTTAATTTCATGGCTGCAATCACCATCTGCAGTGATTTTGGAGCCCCAAAAAATAAACTCTG
>NW_011494708.1:10519415-10519591 GCF_000754665.1 Bison bison bison | reverse complement strand
CATACTCCTTTTCCTATTTGGAACCAGTCTGTGGTTCCATGTCCAGTTCTAACTGTTGTCTCCTGACCTGCATAGAGATTTCTCAAGAAGCAGGTCAGGTGGTCTGGTATTCCCATCTGTTTCAGAATTTTCCACAGTTGATTGTGATCCACACAGTCAAAGGCTTTGGCATAGTC
>NW_011494708.1:10465845-10519315 GCF_000754665.1 Bison bison bison | reverse complement strand
TTTGCCTTTTCTAAAACCAGCTTGAACATCAGGAAGTTCACGGTTCACATATTGCTGAAGCCTGGCTTGGAGAATTTTGAGCATTACTTTACTAGCGTGTGAGATGAGTGCAATTGTGCAGTAGTTTGAGCATTCTTTGGCACTGCCTTCCTTTGGGATTGGAATGAAAACTGACCTTTTCCAGTTCTGTGGCTACTGCTGAGTTTTCCAAATTTGCTGGCATATTGAGTGCAGCACTTTCACAGCATCATCCTTCAGGATTTGAAAGAGCTCCACTGGAATTCCATCACCTCCACTAGCTTTGTTCATAGTGATGCCACTTGACTTCACATTCCAGGATGTCTGGCTCTAGATGAGTGATCACACCATTGTGATTATCTGGGTCATGAAGATCTTTTTTGTACAGTTCTTCTGTGTATTCTTGCCACCTCTTCTTAATATCTTCTGCTTCTGTTAGGTCCATTCCATTTCTGTCCTTTATCGAGCCCATATTTGCATGAAATGTTCCCTTGGTATCTCTGATTTTCTTGAAGAGATCTCTAGTCTTTCCTATCCTGTTGTTTTCCTCTATCTCTTTGCATTGGTCGCTGAGGAAGGCTTTCTTATCTCTTCTTGGTATTCTTTGCAACTCTGCATTCAGATGCTTATATCTTTCCTTTTCTCCTTTGCTTTTCAGGTATGACTTAAATAAAATCCTTTATGATTATACAGTAGAGGCGACATATAGATTTAAGGGATTAGATCTAGCAGACAGAGTACCAAAACTATGGGTGGAGGTTCATTACATTGAACAGGGGGCAGTGACCAGAACTATCCCCAGGAAAAATAAATGCAAAAAGGCAAAGTGATTTTCTGAGGAGGCATTTCACACAGCTGAGAAGAGAGGCGAAAGGCAAGGGGGAAAGGAAAACATATACACAACTGAATGCAGAGTTCCTGAGAATAGCAAGAAGAGACAAGAAGTTCTTAAATGAACAATGCAAACAATAGAATGGGAGAGCCTAGAGATCTCTTCAAGAAAATTGAAGGTATTATGGGAACATTTCCTGCAAGGATTGACATGATAAAGGACAAAAAGGTAAGGAACTAACAGAAGCAGAAGAGATTAAGAAGAAGTGGCAAGAATACACAGAATGATAGCAAAAAGTCTTAAAGATCTGGTTAACCATAATAATGTGGCCCTAGAGTGTGAAGTCAAGTGGTCCTTAGGAAGCATTACTACAAACAAAGCTGGTGGAGTTTATGGAATCCAGCTGAGCTATTTAAAATCCTAATAGATAATGCTTGTAAAGTGCTGCACTCAATACATCAGCAAATTTGGAAAACTCAATAGTGGCAATAGGACTGGAAAAGATCAGTTTTCATTTCAATCACAAAGAGGGGCAATGCCAAATAATGTTCAAACTACCTTACAATTGCACTCATTCAACATGCTAATAAGGTCATGCTCAAAATCCTTCAAGATAGGCTTCAGAAGAAGTATGTGAACTAAGAACTTCCAAATGTACAACTGGATTTAGAAAAAGCAGAGGAACCAGAGATCAAATTGCCAACATCTGTTGGATCATAGAAAAAGCAAGAGAATTCCAGAAAAATATCTACTTATGTTTCATTTACTATGCTAAAGGCTTTGTGTGATTCACAACAAATTGGAAAATTCTTAAAGAGAAGGGAATACCAGACCACTTTGCCTGTCTTCTGAGAATCTGTATGCAGGTCAAGAGGCAACAGTTAGAATCAGACATAGGGCAACAGAATGAGTCAAAATTGGGAAAGGAATATGACAAAGCTGTATATTGACACCCTGTTTATTTGACTTATATGGAGAGTACACGATGTGAAATGCCAAGCTGCATGAATCACAAGCTGGAATCAAGATTGCCAGGAGAAATATCAACAGCCTCATATATGTGTATGATGCCACTCTAATGGCAGAAAGTGAAAAGCAACTACAAAGCCTCTTGATGAAAGTGTAAGAGTAGAGTGAAAAAGATCAAAGATCAGTCGCTCAGTCATGTCTGACTCTTTGCGACCCCATGAATCACAGCACGCCAGGCCTCCCTGTCTATCACCAACTCCCAGAGTTCACTCAGACTCACGTCCATCGAGTCAGTGATGCCATCCAGCCATCTCATCCTCTGTCGTCCCCTTCTCCTCCTGCCCCCAATCCCTCCCAGCATCAGAGTCTTTTCCAATGAGTCAACTCTTTGCATAAGATGGCCAAAGTACTGGAGTTTCAGCTTAAGCATCATTCCTTCCAAAGAAATCCCAGGGCTGATCTCCTTCAGAATGGACTGGTTGGATCTCCTTGCAGTTCAAGGGACTCTCAAGAGTCTTCTCCAACACAAGTTGGCTTAAAACTCAACATTCAATAAACTAATATCTTCCTCACAGCACTGCTGGGTTCCTTGAGCAAGCACCTCAAGATGACCAAGCAGAAACATTGTCAACCTTCATTACTTAACCTCGAAGTCACAGAGTGTTCTATTCACAGTATTCACAGCTCCACCAAGATTCAAGTGCAGGAGGAGTGTCAATCACATTATGTAGGAAGAACATATGGTAGATCTGCCACATATTCTAAGCCAGGATGTATTATAGTACATTTAAATGCATTTACAATCTTGATGCTGAACTAAAGAAAGGTATTAACCAAAAAAGGCTGTCACTACTGTTTCATCTTGCACTATGACTTAGTGTATCGCATAAAGCTCATAGAAACATATTATTAATCTCTTGACTAATAAAACATGAAAGATTTTTAATTGTGGTTATTAATAAATAATTTGCATATATGTTTTTAATTTAACTGGCCCTAAATTCCAGACACTGCCCCCTCTACAATATTTGTATTTTAGTAAAGATATCAGTTTTTTTTTAAAGTCCATTTTTTTCAGGTAATAATTCTAAAACTAATTTCTAATAGGTATTTTGTTGTCAGTAAGTATTCGATCCAGTATTCTAAATCTGATAGATTATGATATCCACATTTGCACAGTGTTATGGTAGAGGCAGCCAGATAATGACCTTGAAGTATGATAATATTTTGATACATAATAATTCTGACTGTATATTTCACAGAAGAAATATATCATAGTTCATGCTATTGAGAATGCATTGCCTTTTTTGTTTTGCTGATTGTTCAGCACCATCAGAACAATTTATTATGCTAATAAAAAGGATAATGGGAACGAGATATTTGTCTGATATTTAACTATAATTAAAACATCTAAGTTTGGATCTGTTTTTAATATAAATAAGAATTCAATAATAAACCTTCTGTGACACAAATTACGTATCTTAGAAGCACAGGAGACTTGAGAATTAATGATAATTTGAATATGCATTTAATAAAACTATGAACTAAACAGCATAGGACTGAAAAAAGGGTAAATTTAGAATATACTTTCAAACAAATGAGTTACATAAAGATACTCTTTGAATTAAAACTAACTCATTTTTTATCATGGTATCTTGATATAATCAATCCACATTTAATTTTTCACTTTTTCTGATTTTATTTTTATATCCCTTAACACACTGTATAATGTTTTGGGTTTTTTTTTTTTTTTGCAAAGAAAGGAGGAGCATATATCAGTCTTTGAGTTCATGAAATTATAGGTTCATCTTTTTTCAAAAGAGGGAATACTCACAGAAGATTACGTATCTTGACAGACAATTATTTTAGGAGGTAAGACAACATGTCCAAAAGCTCTTTCATGAACACATGAACCTGGGGCCTTGAGTATATTCTATTTCACAGCTGCATTAAATGTGACTCTGATGTGATTTTAGCTGCTCAGATTATGTCTGTACCTCACCATCACCAAAAACTGATTAAGTAAATACTAACAAATAGGTCACTTGGATTTCAATTTTTTTCTTTCTTTCTTTCTTTTTTTTTTTTTTTTTAGTGAATCTGAGTAGAAAAGCAATAGCAACCCACAGCATTTTCCAAGGTACCTCAATTATGGGACCTTATTAAGTGAGTGTTTAGAATATAGTAATGTCTTCATATTTAACTTCTGGAACCCTTTCCTATTGATTCCTTTCAGTGGCTGCAAACAGACAATTAAGTAGGTAGTCAATGAAGTCTTAAAATTTTTTGAAAAAATTCAGACCAATTAAAAAAAAATGACTAGCAGTAGAAATGACATGTAACTCAGTAAGGTCAAACCTTAATTAACTCATTTAATATACACATTAATCCTCTAAGAAAAATGAGACAAAAGAGTGACCTTGTGCCCAAGGTCACAAGGCTAGTAAGTGGCAGAACAAGAGGTTTGAACTAGTAAGTCAACCTACAGAGCCTAAACTTAGCCACCAAAAGAATCCAGAAAGACCCACTGATTTAAAAGGTAGAGTGATTGCTTAATATTTAACTTTTTGTTTGCTTGGCATCTACCAAAAAAAACACATCTTCTTTGTGTTGAATCTTTTACTGTGTGCATGTGATTGTAAATTCAGCTCTGCAATGTAAAAAAAAAAAAAAAAATGAAAGAAACAAAATATCATGTGAATCAATAGCTAGAGTTTGTAAGAAATTATATAAAATCTATTTATTCGGATACTTAGTTTTTTCTCTTGCTTCATACAAATACTCCTCTGCTCCTGTAAAAAGTTTTACTTAGCATCTCTCAAATATTTATACACATATTCACTAAATAATTTATACAACTGGAAAAAACAAAATGTATGCAAAAGGATAATGGTTTTACCAAATTTGATGGGAGTTAGGTCTTGAGAAGAAATTATTTGATATGTATAATGATGGTTACATTTTAAGTATAGAGATTGCTAAGGTGACTAATGTGAAGGGTAGTAAATGTGTAAATGTTAATCATTGCTATATTTTTGCTATATTTTTATTTATAATCTGTAACTTGTGAATGTAACTGGATTATATTTTTATAAAGTTCATGTCTGAGCCCCTTGATTTGGATCACCTGTGAATAGCCTGTGGTAATTTCCTGTCCACAGGTAGAGTTTGGCAAAGTTTAAGGAGATTCTCAGGCAAGGCTTTTTGCTACATTAAAATTTAAGAACCACTCCCCTAGAAAGTAGGTGCCATCATTTTCTCAAATCTTTAATGATTTGTGATTATTAGACATGACTTCTTATTAGACAGTCATGAAAAAGTTTCCAATAAAGAGCATTTTTCACTTGAGAATTTGCAAATCAGGTGGCCAGAGCTGATAGGTGTCTTCTGAGATATGCAAACACACGATTACCACCTGCAGGGCTTGTAACTAGGAGTGTTCTTACAAGGAGACACTGAATTGTTTCTAATATATTTTGGCTTAAAGCCACATTCCTATACATTATGGAATTTATGTGCACAGATGTCTTTTTTTCCTTCATCACAGTGATGACCATTCTGACAAAGAAAAGGAAAATATTGAGCTACTTACATTCATGCTGACAATTTCTTCTACAGAATCATAAATTAGGAAATATAATTAGAATGTAGCTATAAGATAGACTGAAATTTCATTTTGCTGGCATTTATTTCATTCAGGCACAGATTTAGAATGAAATGTGATTGCTATGACATATATTTTATTAGTAATAACCATGAAAACTCCATAGTGCTTTATGAATTATAAAATGCTTTACTTCACTTGATCCTCAAGTAATTTTGTGAGCTGAACAAATATTATATGCCTTTTACTCTTGAGAATTGGAGGCAATTGAATTGCCAGAGATGACTGAGGTGAGAAATGGAAAACCTGGAAACAAAGCCTCCTAATTCCAGAATTATCTATTTTAATGAAATATACTCAAAGTTTCAGAATAATTGTTTTTTCAATGTAACAATTTCTATTTTAGAGGTGTCAAGGACAGATAAATAATAAAAAAAAATCATCTATTCTTAAATATTCTTAAATATCAACCAAAAGAAACTGGACCTTCTCCCAGAATGAAAGCAGTGCTTCACATGGACTACATTTGACTTAATGAAGAACTGTATTAGATAGGAGTGCTTTTGCAAGAAAGTAAATCTAATGTGGATGTTAATAAGAAATTTATTTTACTCATAAACATGATATCTAGCAGATCTAGTTGAGATAAGGTTCATTTGATGAAAGAATTGTTTGAGAAAACAAGTTCCTTTTGGCTTTCTTGTCTACTATAATTTAGTTTTCATTACGTACAGCTTGGTCCACCACCTGGCATTGCCCTGCACATTCTAAATATGAATAAAACAGAAATATGTAGGATATATTCTGTTTATGTTTCTCATAAGCCCCGCTTCCACTTTATCCACTTTTGCTAATGTCTTATATATGGAACTAGGTCACAGCATCAATGTATTAGCAAATGATTCTGGAAATTTAAAAATCAGACACATTTCTGACTAAAATAAAATGATTTTTTTTTCTTTAGCAAGGATGGAAGTGAAATGGGCAAAGTGAAAGTGAAAGTCTCTCAGTCATGCCCGACTCTTTGCAACCCCATGGACTATACAATTCATGGAATTCTCCAGGCCAGAATACTAGAGTGGGTAGCCTTTCCTTTCACCAGGAGATCATCCCGACCCAGGAATCACACCAGGGTCACCTGCGTTGCAGGTGGATTCTTTACCAACTCAGCTATCAGGGAAGCCCTGAGATATGGGCATTCGGTACATAATTAGAAATGTCTGCCATAAGCACCCAAGATGATGTCTTTATTCTTCTCCTATCACTACATACTAGTGTGAGCTTCATCCTCAGACACTTCTGGTACTTGAATATGTCTTTGGGAAGCAGTCTAGAAGTTCCTGTCTTCTAACCATAAACATTCTGCTCTTTTCTCTCTGCTATCCTCATCTTTTGAATATAATATTTAATACTGATACAATGCTTTTTGAAAATGTGTAGGAGTCACATGACTGTGGTTATCACTATTTGTTTGAGTGTTTGGAAGATAATCTGCAAAGTTTGATTTTGCATTTTGATTGATATGTTCTCCTGAAAGGCATGAAATAGTCCCCTTCAGGTACAACTTACCTTTCTTCTGAAGTAAGTTCTAGAATATACCTAAAGGTTATTAATAAAAGACTTTTGTAAGCCTTTCACGATAATTGTGTCCTGATCTTGGTAATGAAAAGCCCAATTCCAAGATAAAATGTTTTATATATGTCATGAATTTTATGTAATACATGGATTCGAGGCATCACCACACGTATTGATTCAGCAGTGTAGAATGTAAGTGGTACAAGAAAGAGATATCTCCCCCCACCATACAAGGGTAAAAGGGATTATGTTTGCTGCCAACACTCCTATTGTAGTATTTTTTCATCCTTTTACTTTGAAAAATAATGTAAAAATAACTTGGAGTTCCTTTTTAAATACACAAGCTTTGCTAATCAAAGTGCTGACAGGAAAGTTAATGGTTAAAACTTGAACTTAGATGCACGTGGTCTAGGGGAGCAGAATCAGCTCCAAATTATGCAAACTCAAACTTCCAAAAGTTATTTATTAATAACATCTCAAAGTTCCACTTCTTCATTGACAGTGTGGAAAAATAATAAAACATTCCTCACGAGGTTGTGTGCATACGTGCGTGCTAAGTCACTTCAGTCATGTCTGATTATCAGATACCCTATGGTCTATAGCCCACTAGGCTCCTCTGTCCATTGAATTCTCTAGGCAAGGACACAAGTGGGTTGCCATTTCCTCCTCCAGGCGATCTTCCTGACCCAAGGATTCAACCCACGTCTCCTCCATCTCCTGAATCGGCAGGTAGATTCTTTACCACAGTGCCACCTGGGAAGCCCGAGATCAGATTCACGTATTTTTAAAGTTAGATAAACAGATATCTAAGGTGTACAGAGCAGTCAGCAAAATATTATACCCTGGATAAACTAACACACACGTGCTCAAACATACACACACTTTCTAGAAGGGTAAATCAATACCCCCACTAAGTTTTTTGACATAATCCTCCTATGAGTTTTCTCGTGACATCCACAAACAGGAAGGATTTGCAATTCCTGAGTCTTCACTCCAAATAGCAAAATAGCCTTCATCCCTTAAGGAAGAAATATAAACAAATATGTAATTTGTATCTCATCATCAGTAATTTTTTTTTCTGACATGGCATGATTTTACCATCATTTACAGTTTTTGGTTTGTGTATGTGCTGGAGTTTCTGTGATAATCACTGGATAACGATCTACTGACTCTTCCAAATATCCTCTTGTCCTATTCTTCCTCACCAAAAGGACCAGCAGTATTTAGCCAAGGACTTGAAAAGCCAGAGTACCATACCTAGACTGCATTGTCCAGCCTTCATTCTAAGAGTGGACATGTGACTGTGTTCTGACCAAGCGATATCAGTTCAGTTCAGTTCAGTTCGTTAGCTCAGTCGTGTCCGACTCTTTGCGACCCCATGAATCGCAGCACGCCAGGCCTCCCTGTCCATCACCAACTCCTGGAGTTCACTCAGACTCACGTCCATCGAGTCAGTGATGCCATCCAGCCATCTCATCCACTGTTGTCCCCTTCTCCTCTTGACCCCCAATCCCTCCCAGCATCAGAGTCTTTTCCAATGAGTCAGCTCTTCACATGAGGTGGCCAAAGTACTGGAGTTTCAGCTTTAGCATCATTTCTTCCAAAGAAATCCCAGGGCTGATCTCCTTCAGAATGGACTGGTTGGATCTCCTTGCAGTCCAAGGGACTCTCAAGAGTCTTCTCCAACACCACAGTTCAAAAGCATCAATTCTTCGGTGCTCAGCTTTCTTCACAGTCCAACTCTCGCATCCATACATGACCACTGGAAAAACCATAGCCTTGACTAGATGGACCTTTGTTAGCAAAGTAATGTCTCTGCTGTTCAATATGCTATCTAGGTTGGTCATAACCTTCCTTCCAAGGAGTAATCATTTAATTTCATGGCTGCAATCACCATCTGCTGTGATTTTGGAGCCCAAAAAAATAAAGTCTGACACTGTTTCCACTGTTTCTCCATCTATTTGCCATGAAGTGATGGGACCAGATGCCATGATCTTCGTTTTCTGAATGTTGAGCTTTAAGCCAACTTTTTCACTCTCCTCTTTCACTTTCATCAAGAGGCTTTTTAGTTCCTCTTCACTTTCTCCCATAAGGGTGGTGTCATCTGCATATCTGAGGTTATTGATATTTCTCCCGGCAATCTTGATTCCAGCTTGTGCTTCTTCCAGTCCAGCGTTTTTCATGATGTACTCTGCATATAAGTTAAATAAGCAGGGTGACAATATACAGACTTGACGTACTCCTTTTCCTATTTGGAACCAGTGTGTTGTTCCATGTCCAGTTCTAACTGTTGCTTCCTGACCTGCATATAGGTTTCTTAAAAGGCAGGTCAGGTGGTCTGGTATTCCCATCTCTTTCGATATGGTCGGACCTAATTCAAAGCACCAAATTTCTGGATAGTTTGTTTCACAGAATTATCAAGATGATAGTTATTGTCATATCACTCTATCTTCTTTAGCTTCTTTCATTTTGGATTTTCTTTCACTCACAGATAAAATTAATCCTAATAAAAACATTGTACAGTTTATTTATAAGGAGCACAGCTTCCAATCGGAGCATCACCTCTAGTATTTTAAATGTTAATGGTATCATAAAGTACAACTTTAAACAATTTTATTGATAATTTGTTAAAAAAATCCTATTTGATTTTATTATTTCATTTATTTCCTTGAGGGAAATTATCATATACATTTTGCAATTTATGAAATCATTTAAATGAAAGCTATTATGTACTCAATAAAATGGTATATAGAGATATATAAGCTTAGGTTGAAATGCTTTTTAATGGCCAAATAACGTTAGGGTTTATCGTTCAGTCATGTCTGACTTTTTGTGACCCCATGCACTGTAGCATGCCAGGCTCCTCTGTCCATGGAATTCTCCAGGCAAAAATACTAGATTGGTTAGCCATTCTTTTCTCCAAGGGATGTTCCTGACCCAGGGATCAAACCCAGGAAGGCTATTAAGGCATAGCTTTTACGAAGAACACACAGAAATCTTAAGCGTCCAACTCAGTGTAAGACAAGCTGAGGTGAGCATACAGCATGAAAACTCTGCCAAGATCAATTTATAGAATATTTCCATATTTTCTGTGGTCCATCCATTTTGTTGCATGTTCTTAATTTTTATTGTTCTACTCATTGTATGAACAAACTATTATTATTTCATTTTTATCCACTTGATGTCATTTAAATTGTTCCTAATTTGAGGCAATTATAAGTAGTTTAATCCAGGTTTTTGGCATACCTGGGCATATATCAGCAGTGAAATTTCTGGACTTTATCATATATGTGTGATTAATTTTATTTAATAATTCCAAAAATAGTTGTATTAATTTGCACGGATACAAGTAACATAAAGTTGTAGTTGCTCAGCATCTTTGCTAACATTTGATAATATCAGCCCTTTAAGTTTAGCCATCCTGCTGAGTGTTTGGTACTACCTAGTTATGGTTTATACTTACATGTTTCAGTGATGAATGATGCTGAGCATTCTTTATGTATTTTAAAACATGCCTACTTCATGAGAGCAGTGCCTATTCAAAACATAGTTGTACTAAAATTTTCCCATCTACGTTTTTATTGTTTTGAAGATTATTTTTGTAGTTTAGATTCATTTACTTTGGAGGCTTTATCTGTGACAACCTTCATTCATATATTTCATATTCACTTTCTTAATGTAATTTTTTGATGGGCTAAAGTCATTAATTAAGTAGAGTCTGATGGATCTATTTCTTCTTATATGATTAATATTTTTTTGAACTTAGTCTTTTAAAGCTAATGAACAAATTGAATAATTCCTACTTATCAAGTCATATATATGAATTATATTTTATTATGAAAATAATCTCATAAAATGTATACATATAAAATATATACAAGATTATATATAATACATAAGATATATAATATAATATATGTAAGAATGTGTATATATATGTAAATAATACACATACAAAATGATGAAACACTTTCTATGTATTGTATAAATTGTATGGAAAGGGAAGAAAGAGCAATTTAGAGTTTGAATATGCTTAAAAGAAATTTGTTTCATTGCAAAGCTAAAAGTTTTTTTATTGTCTGTATACTAAGGTGAAATATCCTTTATAGTCAGTATAATTTATGTCAAATGCAAAGTTGGTAAGATTGAAATTGAAATTTTTACTTTTACTTTATCATTTGTTTGTATAGAAACATCCCTAAAAATGATGATTATAATTAAATGTGAAACAATACAACTAGAAATAATGGCTTAATAGAAAAAAAAAAAGAGAGAACGAAAAATGTATTGATAAAATGTCAGTACAAATCAGCATCAAATTAAGGACTTCACAGTGTTATACTCGTTTTATCTTTTGTTTCAATAGAGTGAAATAGGATTAAATCGACATTGGACTCAGAGAGAAAACTAAGCAGCTTAATTTGAACACTTGATTCCGTAATTTCATTCACATTGGAAATATCATTAAGCTATGTTTCTTGAAAAAGAAAGGAACAAATATTTGAGTTACTATACATTAATGTTGCTATACCTGGATAAGCAAAATAAATTTTATTTGGGGTTAAATACACTTAATTTTTAATGGTTAAAAGATAAATTAGAAGAAGATATTATTTTTATCTGAATTTTATTTTAAATTTTAGTAATAACTGACATTGTGTGAAGAGGAAAAGAAAAAATAAATTGGCAGTATTATGCCCCAGATTACAGAGTGACAGATGTTTTCATATTGTCAAGAAATTATTTGATGATTTTAAAAAAAAAAATTAGGGGATCTGTGAGTCTTAATTATACAAGTATGAAGAGCAATCAGAATCTGTAGTATAATTCAGAAAGTTACAACAGTAAAAATAAAAAATTAAAAATATAGATTTCAAAAATACATATTGATTGTTCACATTTATTTATATATGCTAGGGTTTAAATCTTATTTCTGAATACAATACACAGAAGAACTATACAAAAAAAAAGTCATAATGATCTAGATAACTACAGTGGTATGGTCACTCACCTGGAGTCAGACATCCTGGAATGTGAAGTCAAGGGAGCCTTAGGAAGCATCACTACAAACAAAGCTAGCAGAGGTAATGGAATTCCATCTGAGCTATTTAAAATCCTTAAAGATGATGCTCTTAAACTGCAGCACTCAATATGTCAGCAAATTTGAAAAACTCAGCTGTGGCCACAGAACTGGAAAAGATCAGTTTTCGTTGAATCCCAAAGAAAGGCAATGCCAAAGAATGTTAAACTACCATACACTTGAGCTTATTCTACATGGTAGCAAGGTAATATTCAAAATTCTCCTATCTAGGCTTCAGTAGTACTTGAACTGAGAACTTGCAGATGTACAGGCTGCATTTAGAAAAGGTAGAGGAAGCAGAGATCTAATTGCCAACATCCTTTGGATCATAGAAAAGGCAAGGGAATTCCAGAATAACATCTGCCTCGTTAACTACGTGAATTCTTTTGACTGTGTGGATCACAACAAACTGTGGAAAATTCTTCAGGGGATGGGAATACCAGGCCACCTTACCTACCTCCTGAGAAATATCTATGCAGGTCAAGAAGCAGCAGTTAGAACCCAACATGGAACAATGAACTGGTTCAAAATTGGGAAAGAAGTATGACAAGGATATATATTGTAACCCTGCTTATTTAACTTATATTCAGAGTATATCATTTGAAATGACAGGCTAGATGAATCACAAGTTGAAATTAAGATTGCTCTGAGAAATACCAACAATCTCAGATATGCAGTTGATACCACTAACGATAGGAAGTAAACAGGAACTAAAGAAACCCTTGAGTGTGGAAGAGGAGGGTGAAAAAACTGACTTAAAACTCAGCATTCAAAAAGCTGATCATGCCATCTGATCCTATCACTTTACAGCAAATAGAAGGGGAAAAAGTAAAACTGACAGATTTTATTTTCTTTGGCTACAAAATCATTGTGGATGGTGACTGCAGCCATGAAATTAAAAGATGCTTTCTCCTTTGAAGAAAAGCTATGAGAAACCTAGGCAACGTACCAAAAGCAGAGACATCACTTTGCTGAGAAAGGTCAGTCTAGTCAAAGCTATGGTTTTTCCAGTAGTTGTACACAGATGTGAGATATGAAGCATAAAATGTAAGATTTGAAGCATAAAATTACTTTGGTGACAAAGGTCCATCCAGTCAAAGCTATGGTTTTTCCAGACATCATGTATGGATATGAAAGTTGGACCATAAAGAAAGCTGAGTGCCAAAGAATTGATGCTTTTGAACTTTTTCCATAGTCTTTGTGGTGTTGGAAAAGACTCGAGAGTCCATTGGACTGCAAGGAGAACAAACCAGTCAGTCCTAAGGGAAATCAACCCTCAATATTCATTGGAAGGCCTGATGCTGAAGTTGAAGCTCCAATACTTTGGCCACCTGATGCAAAGAACTGACTCACTGGAAATGACCCTGATGCTGGGAAGATTTGAAGGGAAAAGGAGAAGAGGACAACTTAGCACACAGGTGAAATACATTTATTACTTTGTATTAAGTAACTTTTCCATATTCATACTTTACTAACCAACAGTCATCTCCAATGAAATATGTCATTGTCGATGAACACATCTAATCTTTAGTGATCTGTGCCTCTATGTATACAGTGGTTTAACCTAGAAGTATCTTTATAATCATTTCTGCATATCATGTTCTCATCCATCTTTCAGTCCTGTTTTTTTCCCAAACCCATCCCAAATATCCATATGTTCCCAGAAATCTTTGTATTATATCAATTTACATTGATTTTTCACCCTCTGGACTTCTGAGGATTTATTTCATTGAGCAACTCTTTACCAAAATTTCAACTATTTGATATATTCTTTGAATTAAATACTTTAAAAAGACTGTGTTAATGTTAAATTATCTCCTGGATAATACTTAATAGTACTGCCCATGGCTTCAAACAGGTAAGAGATCAAGCATGTGTGTTTTCCTAATCATTATGTCTATGCCCCTTAAAAAGTCATTTAGTTAACACTCAGCATCATGATTTGTAAAATAAGGGTAGTTATAACCATCTCAATTTGGTTTTCAAAAGTAAGCATAAGCTGATAAACATAAAACACTAAAAGTATTTCCTGACAGAGTTGATGTTCCAAAAGTATTACCTATGAATAAACTTTGCATTATTGTATTTACTTTTATAATTATTTTATATTAATATGTATTTTACTAATACTTGAATAGCTTAATAAATTAATGACTGCTAATTATTTCAAAACTACTCACAAAGTATAAATTGAAAACTACTAAAATAAATTAATATTATCTCTAGCTTTAGAAATTTTTTAATTGTGAAAGAACTATAACATAATTTAAAATATGAAAATATGGTGTACTAAGTTTCATATATCATGTGCAAGCAAAATACTGCAGTTCAAAAGTGAGAGAGAACTTCTGCTTGTTCAAAATATTAACATACAGGTCACTTTTGAACAAGGCTTGTGGAATGATAGTAATTCCTATAGTTTGAAATGAATTATAGCAATTTCCAGGTAGAGAAAAATACCTTTAGAGAAGACTTAAGAGTCTTGAAAAGTGTGTGTGTATAATTTGTTCTTTAGCATTAGGCTGTGCAGAAGAGAATAGATTGGTAAAATCAGAAAAGGAGATTTGGCATAAGGTGAGGTCAACCCTGAGTGCTTGGCTAAAATCCTACTCTGATTTTGGAAGGTAATCATGGAGAAAATTTGTGCATTAGCAGTAGCAGTGTATAAGAAGGCACGGTTGTGAGTGGTGTGAATGAGGGACAGGTGGCACTTCAGGAATTATTTCCATAATCTGAGGTGATGGATAATAAAGATCTGGCCTAGGGTAATGAGAGAAAGTGTAGCTTGAATACAACTAAATTGAGGATGAGCGGTTTGCTACGAATGCATACGGGAAAGGAGATGGGGTGAGTTTTCTTAGAAAGCCTCTTATTTTATTTAGAATTATGAGAATAGTATTTCTTTATCAGTTACATGTATGATGACTGAATTAGAGTGTAGAAAACATTATGAAGGACTCAAATGATTATACAGTTGAAAGATAAAGGAAATGACATTCTTTATTAAGATCTTACAGAAGTTAAAATTTATTTACCACATATTTTTGAAAATAAGATGATTTCACTTGAATATATAATAAATGTTAATAGATCATGTGACTATCAAAAACAATGAGGGATCTGATGGGATCCAACATTCACCATGACTTTACTGAAAAATTGAACATCTCAATTATGGCTTAATTTTTTTTTTTTAATTCTGAGGATAAACCTATATACATCTAAGATGTGCTCATGAGAAAAAAAAAATGATAATAGTTCACTCACTTGTTACTATACCTGCTACTCTAAGAATGATAATTAAATGGAATTTTCACAGAGGAAAGGAATTTTGTGCACTTTCAAAGTGTTAAAAGATTTATTCCTTGCTTACTGATAGAGACATAGCAATTAAAACTATAAATATAATCTTCTTATACTCAAATGGTTTCTACAAAATTGTAATTTTGAATTTGGTTTTTACTAGAGGAATAAATCAGCATAGGATAGCAATTCGCAAGCACAAAAGAGTATTACTTCAATCACCTTAAGAATAATCCTTTTTCTCATGGGGTTGATTTCAACCAGGAAGCATTCAGCAATGGGGCAAAGATTAGCCAAATTTAATAAGGCTGACAGGTTCTGACTTATTATCTGCTCTGCTCAGGGATGGCAATCTCTTACAGTGACAAAAACATGAAGCCCAAGAATAAGTGCTTAGCTGAATGATGTTTTGTATTCTAAATACTACATTCCAAAACAGAGTTTTTGGTATGAATTTGTGGAACGAAATCAGAAACAACATTTTTTTTTCATGCATAAATAAATAATTAATGAGAAAGGCATGCAAGGAAATAACAATACAGTCTAAATAGTGATTTTTCCCCCATTAATACTATAGGGCTTTAGAAATTCTATTCCTTTTAATTCCATTAAACACAGAAACCTGTCCACCGTTGGCTAAATATTAAAAATCACAGGCTATGGAACCTGCCTTGGAAAAAAAGAAGGATTTATAGTCTCGACCTTTTTATCTTTGCAGAATTTGAGTAGTTTGTCCTGTACTGAGATGAAAGGAACTTCTATTAGTAAATGAAAAATAATCCATTTCATTAAAAAGAATGTAGAAGTGTTATGCTTTGCTAATTCAGAGTTGCTGTAAATAAAGCCCCTAGGATTACAGTCAGATAGAAGGAAACCATCCCTTCAATTCTTGCCTTCTCTTCCTCAATAATTCTACTCTTCAATAGATATTGGTAAGTGTTTCCACTGAGGCAGGAACTGCACAGCTAATAAGGAACCTGAGATGTGTATAAAATCATCACTGAAGTGAATGGCATTCAACTAGCATAAACTGAGTAACTGTCTATGTACATTTATAATCAAACTCACTCACTTTCCAGGTAGTTCAATTAAGCTGTACCTCATTAATGCTTTTGAGAAGAAAGAAAGCCATCTTGCAAAATTTTAAATGACCTCAATTGAATCAGCTCAAAAAATACATTGAAATTGAACTATCTAAAAAATTGACCTTGAAAAGCCTCTGTGTGCTTTCATAATCCTTTAAAATTAAATTATCCCTTCTAATTACTTACTAGCTGTTTAATTCCCTTACATTTTCTTTAATTTCCAACCTTTTAGCTCACCTTTGCCACAAAATTTTCTTCAGACAGGAGGGAAAAAAAGGATACCTTTATCATAATGATGTACTGTTGATTCTGTATCTAAAGTCATTGTAATTCTGGAAGTTGTTCTAAGGTTCAATGGATGTTTGCCAGAATTTTAGTCTGTGAGAGCTAAGTACTTCTTGTTATATGAAGTGAGCGACACTCCCTGCATGGAAATAAGTTTACTCTCTTTACCTACCTAGAACTAAAATCTAGAAGGAAAAATAAAAGCTCCTGTTATGCATGCCAATAGTTTCTGTCTGCATCTCTTGTCTTCAGGTGTGAGTAGCATGGTGTATGCATACAATATTGAATACATACTTGTTGAATGCATTGAATGAATAAGTGTATGTGCCTGAAATAATGAGAATAATTTCCATAAGTTACCTTCAGAAGGTTTATTCATTTGTATTACGCTGAGACAACATATAAGCAAAAACAGTCTCATTTGTATTCTTTCCTTTTTGAATTTTTTCCTGATTTTTTGCTATATGATTATATAATATTTCAAGGTCAAGAGACAGGAAAAATATGCCATCTGTGCTCCAAATTAACTGTGACTATCTTTGAAAATATTAATAGAATTATTCTGGATCTATCAGGCAAAAAAACTGTTCATTTAATTCGGAAAATGATCAGTAAAAAATGACTTTAATACAACTCAAATACAATAGATCAATGCACACCTTCTAACAGTGTTTGACCTGCATATTAATCTTTGTTATTTAATACCAGAAATGAACAGAGCTGCATATAGGTGCATGACACTCTTGTTTTATCAGAAATCAATTTTTAAGAGCAAGTTTCTTCTTTCATTCCTTCAGCAGCCCTTTCTCATATATCCAGTTATGCTACATTGCTTGAGGATGTGCTTCTATGAATCCTTAACATATTTCTGCTGCCCTCTCTGCCTGTGATTACGCCCCATTTCAGCTCACTTTACAGCAGCAGTTGGGTGTCCTGCTGTCTTCTATTTTCTGTACATGTGCAGCTTAGTAGAGCTGTGCTATGATGAATATTGTTTCAATGTTGTCAGACCAGTTATATTAAAGGACTGTATTTCTAGGGCCTATGTTTCTGTCTCTGCTGTTCAGTAATGCTCAGAGGCAGGCTGATGAAGCAAACTCTGAAGCCATATATCTTACAGATATAAGAAGCTTCCAGAATTCACTAGTCCTGTTTAGGGGGCAGCAGGTGCTCCAGCACAGTCTTTTCTGAAGCCAAAAGTCTTTTCTAAAGTCCCCAAAGGGAGGAAGTCCCTCCTGAACTCCCCCTCCGCTGTGAAGAGTTTGAGAACCATCCTTTGACCTACTGTGAACACACTTTTGCTCTGTATTCACCATGAATATCAATAAGACAGAAACTCTGATTTAACCATCTAAATGTGTTTTATATATTTCCTGGCACAAATAGGAGTGTATAAGTACGTTGATGGATTAAGTGTTAACTACATTATAAATTGAAAAATGGGATGAAACTCTGGCAACATTAAAGTCAGTTCTGCTGTTGCTATTTCTAATACTTCCTTTCCTAGTCTTCACTAGATCAAGGCCTGCTGTGCCTAAAATATTTTATTTTCTCTAGGAAAGAAAGCACACAAAATAACCAGAGGGTAAAAGAAGTCACTGAGTATCTCAGAGTTTATAAAGTTCAAAAAGCAGGGACAGATGTCTAATAAGTCAGGTGATTTGAGATTTTCAAGAGGTAAGATTTTTATAATGAAATTGATTTGTTTTCTTAATCCAGAGTTTAAGAGCTTGGTGGATTCCAAACATAATTTATGCTTAAAAATAAAAACCAAATTTGCACATGTGAACATCTGTACGTGTGTGTGTATTGGTGCTGGGGGTATGAGAGGTATGTGTTGATTGTATAAGAGCCAATTTTCCAGTAAAAAGAAATAAACTAGGCAGATCCCTACAAAAATCACATAGAAGAGGAAATAAAGTGGACAATGGTGTCATAGATAAAGCCTTCCGCTTTCCTCTAGGGCATTCAACAAAGAAGAGTTACAATAGAGGGAAAATGTGTTTGTTCAGAAAGTGTCACAGATACCCATTTCCCCTACCTCCAATGACTCTGTGGGGTACAATAGATTATTAAAAAATGTCCCACATCTTTAAAAAAATCAAAGAAAGCTAAGAGTGGGCCAGTGGAACTGGAAAGGCCTTATATCTGATGAAGAGAAAGAGTCCCTTCAGTGACCTAGTAGTCTATAAAATAACTGGCTTGTGTTCATAAAGCAATGTCAATGTCAGGAATGTTTGGGGAGTGAGGGAGACCGTGACAGCTCAGCAGTGGGTGATGTGGGAATAAAGCCTGAAAAGTTAAAAATAGATGCTCCTCTGAATCAAAGATTGATAAAGAAAGAAAACCTGAATCACCTTCTTAATTTTGCCTATGTGTTTCCTTTCACAGAAATTTCTTCATCCTTATTTAGATCACCCCATACATCACTCCCATCTATTTAGATCACACCTGGGGGAGAAAAAGGAAAGGTTAAAAAGGGAGAAACTTTAATTTACTGAGACATTCTGAATTGGATTGAAAAATTGAAATTGAAGATTGAGAGTTATATAATTAGATCCAGTTAGAAAAACACAATTTTAGTTTTCCATACATGATTAGAAAGAATTCATAGCACTACAAAAATTTCCAAGTATAGCAGAGAATCAAAATATACAAACAAGGACAGACTTATAACTTGCTTATCATTGCCTAGATAAACGCTGAGTCCCTTCTCTAATCCTTTGTACTCCAGGATGAATTTCTTTTTTTATAGTCTGCCCTCTCCTTCTTCCTGCCATGCTTGTGATTTCATCTTTCCTTAATAGGAATTGTCACTTGTTGTCCTTATATAGAAGTTGACTTCTCTTTCTTTCTTCTCACTGCCAAAAATTGAATTGCTCTTCCACTTAAATGTCTACCATTTTCTCTGCTCTCAAAAAAGGCACTAATTTGAAATAAAATGTTAAAGGAATGAAAATTTCCCTAAGAATTGTAGTTTCAAGCTTTTGATAGTTTACAAGAATAGTATCTCCCTTGGGCAGTTTTACCAATTATGAGCTCATTTCCTCTGGGATCTCTCTATCTATGTCTGTCTGTTTCTGTCTCTGTCTCTCTCACTATATCCTGTGTGTGGGTGTGAGTGTGTCTGTGTCTATGTTTATGTGTATATGCATTTTTTAACATGTAAGAGTAGATTTCAAGTATCATTATTGTCAACTACAAATTGGCACTTACCAAGAGCATTGGCAATGACTGAACAACAAAGGCATTTGCCATCTGCCTCTACAGTGATTGAACCCCATGCTGCTATAGCTGCTGACCTTCAACAATCCCTGAGGGAGTTCAGGGTGGAGAGAGTCACTCTGTGCTCCAGGGAATCTGGTGGGACAGGTCTTTGAAGTGAAGTGAAGTGAAGTCGCTCAGTCGTGTCTGACTCTTTGCAATCCTGTGGACTGTAACCTACCAGGCTCCTCCATCCATGGCATTCTCCAGGTAAGAAGAATACTGGAGTGGGTTGCCATTTCCTTCTCTAGGGGATCTTCCCGACCCAGGGATTGAACCCGGGTCTCCCTCATTGCAGGCAGACGCTTTAACCTCTGAGCCACCAGGGATGAGCCACCAGGCTAGATCCCTTCAGTTCAGTTCGGTATCTCAGTCCTATCCAACTTTTTGCAACCCTATGGACAGCAGCACATCAGGCCTCCCCATCCATCATCAACTTCCGGAGTTTACTCAAACTCATGTCCATTGAGTCAGTGATGACAGCCAACCATCTCATCCTCTGTCATTTCCTTTTCCTCCTGCCTTCAATCTTTCCCAGCATCAGGGCCTTTTCCAGTGAGTCAGCTCTTCGCATTGGGTGGCCAAAGTATTGGAGTTTCAAAGTATTGGTCTTTAGGTAGTTGGTTGTTTATAGGAACAGATTTTATGATCTCAATCCTTGCATCTCCTCATATCTAGAGAAGCACTAAATCCCTTCAGGGTGACATCAGACCCTAATGACTAACAAAAAACATTTTGTAAATTGAGTGCTTCATGGTATTGAACTCCCCCTTCACCAAAACCTTATATATTGACTTTCCCCCACTGTCTCTTTGGAGCAGTCTCTCAGAGCTATCTGAGATGCTGCCTCCCAGGCTGCAGTCCTCATTTTGCCCCAAATAAAACAACTCACAACTCTCAAGTTATACATCTCTTTTTAGTCAACATTACGTTTTATCCTTTAACATTTCAATGTGCATTTACTAAGAATATGGATGTTTTCTTAAATAACCTCAGTAAAATTAATAAATTTGTGAAATTTAACAGTAATACAGTACTTTATTCTAACCTACAATCCCCACTCCAGTGTATTCAGTTGTGCCAATGATATCCTGTGTAGCACTGTTTTCAGTGCAGGATCTCATCCAGGTCATATAATGAATGAAGTTTGCTTGTCTCTATAGCTTTCTTTCATCTTGGTCATTCCTTAGCCTTTCCTTGACTTTCTTGACATTGAGGTTCCTTGAAGAATGCAAGCTGGTTATTTTATAGACTACCTCTCAGTTTGGATTTGTCTGATGTTTCCTCATGATTAGATTCAGGTTATGCATTTTTGGCTGGCACAATTCTCAGCGTGATTCTGTGTCCTTCTCAGGACATCACAATGGAAGCCTGGGATATTCCTTTACAATTTATTGGTGATGTTAATTTTGATAACTTGGTTAAAATAATGTACTTTTATCCACTTCATAAGTAGATGAATTTCCTTTGGTAATTAGTAACTAATTTGAGAAGAGATCCTATAAGAATATGTAAATATCTTATTCCTCATCAAATGCCATCCTCCTACTGATTAAGCATGTATTGCTGATTCCTGCCAGAATCAATTCATACTATGTTGGCTGTAGAGATAATTATTTAATTATACACTTTTTTCTCTATTATTTGAACTGCACTGAAATAAAGAATTTTCCTTTTTCACTAGTTATTTATTCTTTAGTTATACATTTATAAACACATAGATACATATGTGTGTGATTATTTTCAATATAGGCTCACATATCTTTACTTTAATCAACAAGACCATTAATATACTTATGTTTTGATGGTAAATTGCACCAGTTTCACTAGTTGGAACACTGCCAAGCTGACTCCTTTAATCTTTTGCAACAACCCCCATCATTGTCTTTAAGCATTTTCTTTTTTTTTTTTTACATTTTTTTCCTGAAGTATTTCTTTTTTTTTTTCTTTTTTTTAATTTAATTTTATTTTTAAACTTTACATAATTGTATTAGTTTTGCCAAATATCAAAATGAATCTGCCACAGGTACACATGTGCTCCCCATTCTGAACCCTCATTTTCTTATTTTCTGGCAAAGCAAAATGTTTCAATCTTATCGTCTAACTTCCTTGTCTCAGACCTGAATCAGTCAGTTTCCCAAGGTTTGCCATTTCTTTTTGTGAATGTAGCTTGTCAGGCTCCTCTATCCATGGAATTCTCCAAGCAAGAATATTGGAGTTGGTTGCCATTCTCTTCTCCAGGGGATCTTTCTGACCCAGGGATCAAACCCGGATCCCCTGCATTGCAGGTAGATTCTTTACCATCTGAACCACTAGAGAAGCCCCTTTTTGTGATTAATGATATTTAGAAACCATTATTAGTCCTCAGTTGTTACCTAGCTAGTCTCAACATTCAATGACTCAAAACAATATCAAATATTTATTATCGCTGAGTTGCTGTGGGTCAGGGATTCATGCTGGATGTTTCTGGATAGGGCCTCTCATGAGTTTTCCCAGTTAGCTTGTCCACTGGGCCTGCAGTGATCCAAAGGTTTGACGAGAGTTGAAGGAGCCACATGGACCACTCATGTGGTTGGCCTGATGGTATTAGTTTTTTTGATGGAGACCTTAATGTCCTCTCCAGTGTGGGAATCTCCCTAAGATGGCTTGCTTGAATGTTCTCATAATAATGTAGCTGACTTCCCCTTGAATGATAGATACAAGAAAATAAGATAAAACTCTTAATATCTTTTGTGACCTAGACTTGGAAATCACACACTCTCACTTCTGGTATCTTTTGGTCATTCAAGCCTTGATTCAGTGTAAGAGTGACTATCTAGGGTACAGAGGAGGAGGCAAATATCATTGGGTTAAATCTTAGAAGCCGATTATACTAGGAATCAAGAATCTGACCTTGATGTGCTCATTTTTACTTATAACATCATTGTTTCTAGGGTTTTCAGTGAATAGAACCAAAATATGTAGTGAGTTATGTGTGCATATATATGTATTGTGTACATATGTATATATGTACAAATCCTTGAAATTATGAAATAATGAATTTCCGTATAAATCTACTTACTTAATAAGTCCTTCAGCATGCATCATATGGTTTCAATGTTTCTATTCACATGCCTGCTGAGAAGGATTCAAGAACTGTTAGTTGTTGAAATATTCTTCAGCCTAAGAATATTAATTTATTTAAGAGTTAATAGAACCTGTTCTTTTCTTTTAAAAATATTCACCTTGAATGTGGTTATTTTATTTACTTAAAATCCAGTTGAATTCATTTGTTCATTTTTTTGCATTTACTATTTTTCCCATCTTGTTCATTTAATAGTTAAGACTATGTAGAATATTGCAGGTTGATTCAGATAGCCAAAATTATACAAAAATGTAAACTCAGAGGAGTGTCACTCTTCACCTATCAAGTTGCCACAGGCCCAGTGGACACCTAAGAAACCTCACAAGAAACTCAAGACAGAAACGCACAGCTAAGCACGCCTGGATTTCTGACCCATAGAAGCTGTGAGAAAAATACACACTTAGAATTACTTTAGGCCACTAAGTTTTAGAGTCACTTGTTAAGGAACAATTTATCAGAAACTGAGAGAAATGACTGATTCCAGGTCTGGGATGGAAAAGCTACCAAATGACCCAGAAGTAACTCTCTGTGCCAGGTAATAAGAAACTGATTAAAAATAATGGTGAAGGTATGTCAGAAGGATAGAGCAAAAAGCTGAAATTAGTTCCAGAGAGCTAAATAGGCACAATTTGAGCATCAAAAATATAAAGATATTTATGGATTTTATCTCTATAAATTAAGAATCTATAAGTTCACATTGAAAAGAAATGTATGCATATGAGGATCTGTTCAGTTCAGTTCAGTTCAGTCTCTCAGTCATGTCTGACTCTGCAACCCCATGAATCACAGCACACCAGGCCTCCCTGTCCATCACCATCTCCGAGAGTTTACTCAAACTCACGTCCATCGAGCTGGTGATGCCATCCAGCCATCTCATCCTCTGTCGTCCCCTTCTCCTCCTGCTCCCAATCCCTCCCAGCATCAGAGTCTTTTCCAATGAATCAACACTTCGCATGAGGTGGCCAAAGTACTTCAGTTTCAGCTTTAGCATCGTTTCTTCCAAAGAACACCCAGGGCTGATCTCCTTTAGAATGGACTGGTTGGATCTCCTTGCAGTCCAAGGGACTCTCAAGAGTCTTCTCCAAAACATCACAGTTCAAAAGCATCAGTTCTTCAGCGCTCAGCTTTCTTCACTGTCCCACTCTCGCATCCATACATGACCACAGGAAAAACCATAGCCTTGACTAGACCGACCTTTGTTGGCAAAGTAATGTCTCTGCTTTTCAATATGCTATCTAGGTTGGTCATAACTTTTCTTCCAAGGAGTAAGCATCTTTTAATTTCATGGGTGCAGTCACCATCTGCAGTGATTTTGGAGCCCAGAAAAATAAAGTCTGCCACTGTTTCTCCATCTATTTGCCATGAAGTGATGGGACCAGATGCCACGATCTTCGTTTTCTGAATGTTGAGCTTTAAGCCAACTTTTTCACTCTCCTCTTTCAGTTTCATCAAGAGGCTTTTTAGTTCCTCTTCACTTTCTCCCATAAGGGTGGTGTCATCTGCATATCTGAGGTTATTGATATTTCTCCCAGCAATCTTGATTCCAGCTTGTGCTTCTTCCAACCCTGTGTTTCTCATGATGAACTCTGCAGGATACATATTTGCAAAATGAATGAATAAGGAAAATGTTATTCTTTTAATTGAATATCAATTAATAGAGAAGAAATAATAAATTTGTATAATAAGCTTTTATAATAACCATAAAACATTTGATTCAGGCAAGAATCATCAATGATGGCTTAATCAACAGGAGGGGTCATTTGATAAAGAATACAATTAACGTCAATAATAATTTGCAAAAGCATCTTATAGGTATCCATTTTGATTCCCAGGCATCCACTTTAAGTGATATAGCATCACTTAAGAGGTATGCCAGTTAAAAATGCATAACCTGCATTTCCTTTGCAAAAAGAAGAAGATATGTGTATATTTTCTTATTTCCCCTTATTTTTTACCCAAAAGAGTAGAAATATACATACACATATATGTAGGCATATAATCTTTTGGACCTTGCCTTTTATATAGTTTACTAATATATCCTGGAATTAATGCTATACTAATGAATGGAGATCTTTCTTTTGTATAGCTATGTGATGCTCCTTTCTTATTTGGAAGGACTTTTCAAAGCTGTAATACTTTCAGATTCAGGTGGTCCTAAGGTCCATTTAGAATTTCCCAACTAATAATTTTGAAATTGTTTTTGTTTTGTTTTGAGACTTTAAATGCCTCTGTACTTTTATATCATGAAAATTAAATATGAGTGGTCACTACTAATTATAAGTTCCAAATAACTATTATCACATATAGATATAGCCATATCTGACTGAACCTCAGTTCCAAGGCTTATAAAGTTCCATAAATGTCACCTTGATTTCATAAAGTTCCCAATATTTTTGTTTTCCTCTAAACTTCCTTGCCCTGCTTACAGGCAAAGTACCTCAGGTCTGCCCAAATCAAAAATTTTTCCATTATTATTACAGCAAGAATTTTGTGATATTAGGATAGACAGTAATAGACCACACTTTTATCCCATTATGTTTCCACTACACTTCTTCTCTTTCATATTCTTTTTCTTTTCTCTCCTTTACCCTTTGCTTTCTTATAATGATTCAGTTCAGTTCAGTTACTCAGTCGTGTCCAGCACTTTGTGACCTCATGGACTGCAGCATGCCAGGCTTCCCTGTCCATTACCAACTCCTGGAGCTTGCTCAAACTCATGTTCATCGAGTTGGTGAGGCCTTCCAACCATCTCATCCTCTGTCATCCCCTTCTCCTCCTATCTTCAATCTTTCCCAGCATCAGGGTCTTTTCCAATGAGTCAGTTCTTCGCGTCAGGTGGCAAAAGTATTGGAGCTTCAGCTTCAGCATCAGTCCTTCCAATGAATACTCAGGATTTATTTCCTTTAGGATTGACTGATTTGATCTCCTTGCAGTCCAAGGGACTCTCAAAAGTCTTCTCCAGCACCACAGATCAAAAGTATCAATTCTTTGACACTCAGCTTTCTTCATGGTCCAGCTCAAATATCCATACATGACTATTGGAAAAAACATAGCTTTGATTATATGGACATTTGTTGGAAAAGTAATGTCTCTGCTTTTGAATATGCTATCTAGGTTGGTCATAGCTTTTTTTCCAAGGAGCAAGTGTCTTTTAATTTCATGGCTGCATTCATCATCTGCAGTAATTTTGGAACCCAAGAAAAGAAAGTCTGTCACTGTTTCCACTGTTTCTTCATCTATTTCCCATGAAGTGATGGGACCACATGCCATGATCTTCATTTTTTTGAATATTGAGTTTTAAGACGGTTTTTTCACTCTCTTCTTTCACTTTCATCAAGAGACTTTTTAGTTCCTCTTCTCTTTCTGTCATAAATGTGGGGTTACATGCATATCTGAGGTTATTTATATTGCTCCCAGAAATCTTGATTCCAGCAAGTGCTTCATCCAGTCCAGCATTTCACATGGTATACTCTGCATATAACATATAATCAGGGTGATAATATACAGCCTTGCCATACTCCTTTCCCAATTTTGAACCAGTCCATCGTTCCATGTCCAGGTCTAACTGTTGCATCTTGACCTGCATGCAGGTTTCTCAGGAGGCAGTTAAGGTGATCTGGTATTCCCATCTCTTAAAGAATTTTCCTCAGTTTGCTGTGATCCACACAGACAAAGGCTTTAGGTTAGTCGATGAAGTTGAAGTAGATATTTTTCTGGAATTCTCATGCTTTTTCTTTGATCTAACTCATCTTGGCAATTTTATCTTGCCTACCAATCCAAGACTTTAGGGATGCTTACTTTCAGTACCCAAGTACCACAGTCCCTATTTCCGAGAGGAATTCTGGTGGCATGTTAATCTGAGAAATATCCTTGATTAAGAGTAAAATTAGCTCTATGTTCAGGTAAAATTGAAACTGCAGAACAGTTCACTAATACAAGATATAACTTAATTGTCTTCTTATGTAAGTGGAATCTGAAGATAGCCCATGGATGCATGGCCATTCCACCATCATCACAGATGTATGCTTCCTTATGGCCCACCATGGCTCCTAGAGGTTCAGTCATCCATATCCACCTTCCAGTCATCAGGAACAAGAATGAGAGAAAAAGGGGTGGATAGTCTATTTAGGGCCACTTCCTGAAATTCCCACAAAGCATTTCTTCCAAAAAGTTAGTTATTTTACTGCAACCAGCTTTTAATGGAAGCAGAGGCCTGCATCTGAATACCCAGTGGCTATATACCCAGTCAAAAGCTAGGAATTCTATTATTAAAGGAGTGACTGAGCATGCGGACTGCTAGATATGCTTGCCCCAGCAAAGTATTTTAATTGCCGTTTTTAAAAGAGGCATAGAAAGAGAGCATATATGTTATGATAAAAGAGAAAACCTGAAAGGGAAGCAACAATAGTGTAGACTACAAACAAGGAAATCAAGAATATAGATAATAGAGCTTTCCTGGTGGCTCAACAGTAAAAAATCTGCCTGCCAGTGCAGGAGACATAGGTTCAGTGCTTGGTCCAGGAGGATCACACGTCAGTAAATAAATAAATTATAAAAAAGAATATAGATAATAAATGAGTAGAATGGAAGAGATTCATTTCACTGTTGCCATCCTCCTATTAGTAATTGACAAAAGAAGAAATAAATATGGATTCAATCTGAGTATTTGAGTATGTGACTTCTAACTTGATATAATGGCCAACATTATTCTTTTTCCTTTTTCTCATTCATTTGACTATTAGCATCAAATTTTGTCTATTAATTGGACAGTATTGACTATACTTTTGAAACAGAGAATCAGAAAAATTTCTTTCCATCAAGTAGCTCTTAATCTAATGGAGGATCCAAACACACAAGCAGAAAACTAGAATGGATTACAGAAAGAAAGATTTCCTTAAACACATTATAAAATGTTAAAAATATTTGTATATTATAACAAACATATCATGAAATAGAGCTCAAAAATTTTAAAGTGCATGGCAAGCCACTCCTTGCCATTAGGAGTATGTTGTTGAAAAAGTTTAAGTGCTGAAAAATGAGGAATAACTTCCTTTTATCAGAGAGCTGAGGTTGTCAGCTTGAAGATGTAGACTTGAAGGAGTATAATAAATATAATTCCAATCACATTAGAAGGAAATTTACCATAATCTAAGTAATGGATGATAAAGTTTTGGATTATGATAATGGCTATGCAGAAGAAAAGAAGGGTTATATATTTAAGAATAATTTAGGAGATACAATAAATAAAATTTGTTAATTAGAACTGGTGGATGTGGAAGATATTAAGTCAAAGAGGCAATTCCAAATTCCTGCCCACTGGGTAACTAGCTGAATAACAATACTGAGCATTGGCATGGAAATTAATGAAGATGGAATATCTAATGGAAAATATATAAATTATTTTAGATCTTATTAAAGTTAAGACACTGGTATGTATAGTCTTCTAGAATGATCAGTATGAATTTCTTTTAGGATTCTAGAGACTTGAGCAAACCTGTCAAGTAATGAAATGAAGCATTTAGGAAGTCAAAGAGAGAGAAGAGAGAGTAACTGAGGGTTGATATAAGGTCTAAAGATGACAAAGAAAGATAGGTTCAGGAGTCCAAGGGGAATGACTATCTTTGAATATCAGAAGGAAAAAAAATCATCCTTGGAACCAGAAAGTGAAGCCAAATTCTGGCTTATCACTTGTAAAAATTTAGTATCATTTCCTAGCCATGTTTTATTGATAAGAAATCTCAAAATAAAATCAGAAAGTCATACTAATCATTAGCAAACACAGGAATCAAATCTTGATGTGCCAAAATTTCCCCCATGCTCTTTTTACTACATGCTGGTTACTGAGAACACTTGACCTGGGAAAAATTTTAGCTTTTTCCTTTCCAAGATTTATGTTGAACTATTATAACAGCAGCAGTACATTTCTTCAACCATTCTCCACCACTTCCAGTAACACAAAAATATATAACACTTTATCATCTTTATATAAAAAATAATTGCATGTGACAACAAAGATGAGGTTACATTGACATTTTTGCTCATATGACAGTGTTTCACAGTTCCCCCAGGCGAGAAGTTACCCATCTCAAAAGAAGTCTAGAGAGATTATTCAGAAAAAAAAAGTTAGATTATTCAAAATCTGTGAAGAGATTGAGAAGAATTAGAAGCAGTCAAGAGGTAAGAATAAAAAGAGGGAATATTTCTTTTCTAGAAGCTAAATGACATTATATGACAAAGGGTAGTGGAGATCACCTGTGTTAATTGTATTGCTATGTCAAGTGAGATGAGAGCTGAGACTGACAATATAATTTATCAAGGTCATGGTTGTTGTTGATCATGACAAGAGCAATGTGAAGTGCTAGAGACAAAACTGATTGGAATGAATTTCAAGCAGCAGTGAAAGTGAAAACTTCAAGGGTACACATTTCTTAGAGGATTACTGCTGTAAATGAAAACATCAGTGTTTGAGTGGTAACTAGGAGAAGATATGAACTCATGAGAGAAATTTGTGTATTAAACTTTTAAAGTATTAGGATGACTATATACAGATAGAAAAGATTCAATAAAAGGAGAGCAGATATTGCTGGAACAATGGCTTGGGTTTAAATGAGAGAATATGAAATATAAAGCATAAGTTAATGGGTTACTCTTAGATAAAAGCAAAAAATGAATCCATATTAATAAAATGAAGCATGGGAACAAATAGAAAGATGATGGTATCTTGCTTATGGATTTTATTTTTCTTATGATTGCTTTTATTTTCTTGGTAAAGTAAGAAACAAACTCATAATCTGTGTGTGAGAACAAAGGAAAGAATTTTGAGGGTTTCAGCAGGGAAAATAAGAGGTTTAATAATTGTCTAGGAACATGGGTAAATAAATGGATAAGGACATGTAGTAATGTAGTGTGAGTATCAGGCAGCATTAAGGGCTCAATTGAAAAGAGTGTTAGTAACTAATGTGAAACTAGTTAGCATGGTTACATGTATGGATGCCAAACCAGCAGATATTTAGCATTGTTGAGTATTATTTTACACAAGTATCTGAGGATTGAGAAAGGGGTAAAATTATTGAGGTTATAAAATAAGGTGTTCTGTGATGACCTATATGGATGGGTTGGGGGTTTGGGAAGGATGTCTAAGAGAGAGGGGAGATATGTATACATATACTGATTCACTTAGTTGTACAGAAGAAACTAAGTAACAACTAACAACAGAAACAACATTGTAAAGCAGAAATTGTTTACAATTAGTTGTACAGTAGAAACTAACCAACTAACAACTAGCAACAGAAATGAAGAACAGTGTAAAGCAATTATACTCCAATTTAAAAAAAATGTAAAAAAGAATATATTTTTCAAATCATAATAAGTTATTTGTATTTGTATAATTTTATTTTTTTATGACTGTGCTGGGTCTTAACTCCTGCACGAGGGCTTTTCTCTAGTTGTGATGCACAGGCTTCTCATTGCAGTGGCTTCTCTTGTTGCACAGAATGGGTTCTAGGCACCAAGGCGTTAGTAGTAGTGGCTCCTGGGCTCTAGAGCACAGGCTCAATAGTTGTGCATGGGCTTAGTTGCCCTGCAGCATATGGGATCTTCCTGGACCAGGGATCGAATGCATGTTCCTACATTGGCAGGCAGACTCTTTACTACTGAGGCACCACGGAAGACCTGTTTATAGGTTTTTAAGAAATAAAATAAAATAAGGAGATGATGATATTGACTATCTATGATGCTAGAGGAGCAAGGAATTTAATTTGGATAAAGAGTGATGTGTGGCCATAAAGTGAGTGAGAGTTCATGAGGAGGAATAATAATTGTTAAAATATAATTCTCAGAAGGAATCAAAAATTATTGGTGTCCCAGTGCTAGTTGGAGTTATCTGGATGAAGTGGAGTCATAACTAGGTGCTTGAACCTGAGATTGTAGAGGGGCTTCAGTTACTGGTAATGATAGATGTTCTAGAGCTTAACTCAGGAAGTGAAAGGCAGGATATGGGGTGAGACAAGTGGAAGAGACAAAGTGAAGGAACTGAGAAGCGGGGCTGCTAGAAGAATGATCTATGTGGACACTGGTGTCGCCAAGAATATGGCAAGAGTAAATGAGAGAGGGTGATGACAAACTAGCTGAATTCTCTGAGGCATGATTGGGAGTGACCTTGAGGTTGGTGAATGACTGAAGCAAGGCACCTTGAAATAGATATATTCATGATGCTGTCATTCAATATTGGCTATTTTTAGTGAAATAAAGAACAAAATGGTATGAAACTGGGAATGAGGTGCAAGAACACCTGCCTTACCGTCAAGCTTACTTTTAGGAGAATCATGGGAAGAGAAACAGCTCATGAACAGTTTGGGGACTTCATAGAGGGCTAAATCCTAAAGGGATAGCCAAATTAAATCAACAAGGCAAAGGAAAATGATAACTATTTTTGGCAATAGTTGAGCATCAGGGAAATTGACTGATGATTCTGTGTTCCAGATGACACAGTGGAAAAGCCTCAGGAGTTATTGAGAGGAATAGTTTGTACATTACTGTCTAGAGGATTAAAAATCTTAAGCACTGAGGAATAAACCAGCAATCCACAGCTTCTAGTGGTGACTGAGGACATTACTGAGTTAGCCTTGAGGGTGCCCAGGTAGTGAGTGATGGGAAAATTTGGAGCACTGTGGGGATTGAGGAAGTAAAGGAGGAATCCCTTGCAGTGATGGGGATGGTGGGACTTGGGCTGGAGCACACAACACTCTTCTGAACTGCTCCCTGTAAGAGAGTTTGATCCGAATTTGAGTTCACTTTCCAGCAGGTACTGTCAGGCTTGGTTTTTTTTTTTTTGGAGGGGAGGGATTCTGTTTGTTTTTGTTTTATTCTCTATTTTCTTACGTTACCTTACTATGATTTTGAATGTAAATATTTAAAATGTTTGTTGACTTTTTTATTTTCATATTTCTGAGTCTTGTTCTTAATTAGAAGCATATATCATCTTCATATATTATCCAAAAGTATATCATAGAAATAAGCTCTTATGTTATTTTTGGTAACAAAAAAATACTTAAAAGAGTAGGAACAAAGTCAAATAGAGGAAATGTTTTATATTGTGTTGATATTCTACATGAAATAGATGTATCAAATTTTTGAGATTTATAGTACACATCCATTGTAATTTAAAAGATTCTCAGAAAACTTTCTAAAGAATTAAGTAATATTAATATTTATCTCCATTTTTAAAACAAGAAGATAGATTAAAGAGAGCTAATTAATTTGCCTAACATTGTACTGCTAAAACACATTAGACCAAGGATTTCACCCAGGTATCTTTTTATGGTTAATTATAATATTCTAGATTTACAAATGGTTTTTCCTGTGGTCATGTATGGATGTGAGAGTTGGACTGTGAAGAAGGCTGAGCACCGAAGAATTGATGATTTTGAACTGTGGTGTTGGAGAAGACTCTTGAGTGTCCCTTGGACTGCAAGGAGATCCAACCAGTCCATTCTGAAGGAGATCAGCCCTGGGTGTTCTTTGGAAGGAATGATGCTAAAGCTGAAACTCCAGTACTTTGGCCACCTCATGTGAAGAGTTGACTCATTGGAAAAGACTCTGATGCTGGGAGGGATTGGGGGTAGGAGGAG
Source organism: Bison bison bison (assembly GCF_000754665.1). Taxonomy (NCBI): domain Eukaryota; kingdom Metazoa; phylum Chordata; class Mammalia; order Artiodactyla; family Bovidae; genus Bison; species Bison bison. Next base: position 10,486,547 of record NW_011494708.1, on the reverse strand, counting down.
AAGGGGACGACAGAGGATGAGATGGCTGGATGGCATCACTGACTCGATGGACATGAGTCTGGGTGAACTCCGGGAGTTGGTGATGGACAGGGAGGCCTGGGATGCTGCGATTCATGGGGTCGCAAAGAGTCGGACACGACTGAGCGACTGAACTGAGATTTACAAAGGGCAGAGTAAAGGCTGACTAAAGGAACCCAGTGGTATCACAGATTTGGGGCACCATCAACAACCTGGAATATGTCAGGGCAGTTAACAAAGTTTTTTATGTAGGGGAAACCTAAGCAGCATTTTGAACATAAGTGCAAGTTGACTTCCAGGAAGAGTTTACAGTTTCACTGTAAATACCTGCCTTGTTGTCCTACTGTTGGCATACTTTCTGCCTGAGATATTTTAGCAGTCAAAATCTTGCTTGAATGGTCATCACAATTCCTCTCCCTCAATAAAATGTTTCTTGATCCAGAAACAGACTGTAACCATTCTTTAAATCTCCTAGTAGTTGTCTTTATACATTTATTCTGTTTGATTTGAATAATCACCCAAGAACTTACCTATAAGCTATAGATAGTGATACCTAGTGTGGTTGGAAATCTTTAAAAGAAGGAAATATACATATACTACAGTGTTACTAGGAAATAAAGGAAAGCTGAGCTAATGTGTTTTGTACAACATAAGATGCTAAACAAATATGAGTAGTATGCTATTATTAACACTAAGAACACATGGCAAGACATCATGGTTAAGAATTTAAGCTAATTGATACCTGTAAAGCACCTAGGGACATTCAATACCTTGTAATACCTCCATAAATGTGATATTTCTTTCCCTATTAATTTGTTGAGGGATATTCCTTAAAAACAGGTAACAGTTAAAATATAGATATTGAAATGCAAATTAATTATAATTTAGGAATATATCAAACAATTTAAAAATCTCCAAACCAGTGTTATATGACCATTAACTTCTCATATGGTCTTATGAGTACAGATCCAGTATCCATGAAAATCTCAACAAAAATATACCTGCTATACTCAATATCTTTATGTCAGAAACCAACTTTGAATTATACAAAAATGCAGCAGTTTTAATCAAACTTAAAAATATACTATTAATGCATAAACTGTGATTCATATGAAGTACTTAAATATTAAAGGAAGTCAAAATCCTTTCTGACACTGTCTGACCTTTATGCTTATCTATTCCTAAAATACATCTTGCCTATCAACCAAAGCTTTAATCACTTTCTCATTTCAGATATTGAAAGAGAGATTCCATTAAATCAAGTAAAGGTCATCTTTCTTTGAAATATAGATTATTCACCTGCACTCTTTAAAGAAGCAGAGATTGAAGAGCAAACTCAATAGGCACCTTTCTCTGCTCTCTTCAAAGTAATAAGTAAGCAGCTAGAAGGATTAAGGATGATTATGTTTAGCTTTCAAGAACTGAGTTCCAAACCAGATATGAAATGCAATTTCAATACTCAAGTGGAGGATCCATATATATATATTGAAAAAGAAAGGACATATTCTGTTTCTCTCTCTGTGTGTGTTTTTTTAAGAAGTTATATCTGAACTATATTCAGATGAAAGTGGTAACAGAGCAACACCAGATAAGTATGATTGGTTAATTCATGTAACTTTTTTCCTAGAGAAACAAATTGGTGGTGGATAGGAATCTAAATTTCTAAAGCACACGTGTAGCATTTCTATGCTCTCAAGTCCCCATTTGTTTCAATAAGTAACTTAGTGATTCCTTAGAAGAAATGTATCTTTAATGGATAGTTGGGTCTTTTAATTAATATATATTTCTTTAAAAAATAATTTCAGTTTTCTTAAGGGATCAAAAGTGTTAGCTTTACAATTCTAACTACTAATAATGCTGTTCATTACATGGTTACTCCTAGATATTTTATAAATATGTGTAGTGATTAACCATTGACACATAAAAGCTGGAAGCATTAGTAAACTTTTATAAAGCATCTAGCATAGAGATATGTCCAGGAAGAGACTAAAAATTCCATGTTTGCCTCAATCCCATTTTATCACTTTTCCCTGAGAACTTCAAAACACAATTTTCTCCTCAGTGCTGGCTACATTTTCTGCCTTTTCATATATCAGCCTTTAAACTATACTCCTGTCCTTTTGTTATTTTATGAGACTTGTCTGATTTTTTTAAATCTTTCCAGAAACCACAGCTCATTTTCCTGCCTTGCTTAATAAAGTGTAAGGCCTGAGATCCAACATTATCATCCCTTGCTGACACAAAATGGCCTGGTAGCTAGTCTTCCTTGAATTCTTACCTAAGGTTTACCAGATGTACCATACCTTATTGCTGCATTCTCAAGATTGTTTCATCAGTACTGGACAGGCTTGAGTTATAGAATTCCTATTGGATTTAGCCCCCCAGAACTCGCATACACCAGATTTTAGGAACTTAGAAGTGAGTTACATGAAGTCAGAAAACACAGTGGATCAATGATTTTGGGAAAAGGAGTGTTGGGGATCTCGAAAGTAGAGACCTAGAAAACAGCTACCCATGCTAAATTGACCCAAGATTTTGTGGTTTCTAAATTTAATTTTGCATATTTCATTGCTAATCATGTATTGTAGGAAACTAAGTATATAAACATATATATATATATATATATAACTTTATTTGTAAATGCAGTTTCAGTTATGATAATTAAAATTATTTTTAATGAGGTATGCCTGATTGCTATATAAGATTAGATGTACATAACTCATTTCATATGTTTGATTTACTTATTATATTTTATTTACAGTCAAAACTGAATTTATCCTACTGCTCTTATGAAATAGTCATGGGCATACAGCTTTAAATGAACAGGTCACTGTTACTATGCAACATCAGCTTCATTTTAAGGCATAAAGTTTGTCCCAACTTTTAAGAAGTGAGTGGATGGGAAGGTGGCTGAATGTGCAAACATCACTATTGTAAAATGACTGTATGTAAAGCATAGTGCAGTGGAAAGAGGGAGGAAGGAAAGCATTTTTCTATTTCATGGAGTTAAGTAATTTCAACCATAAAGAAAAAAAAATCTTAGGAAAGAACACTGTTAATCACATTTAAAAGTCCATTAGAACATAGTCAACTTGCTGTTTTACTATTTACTAGGTTTATATGAACCTTTTTGCAAAATTCCATTGTTATTATAATATGAATTACTTTGCACTGAACATTATAGTTGAGCTATAAAATTGCACAGAGTAACCGTTAGAGTTGTATTAAGAAATGATAACAATTGACTAGCATTATTAAAAAAATAAACTATCTCAGTATATAATAAAGTAGCTCTTCAGAGAAAAACTGAACAGTTTTCATTTTCATGATTGTAATTAAAAATGGAAGAAGCTCCTAGCAGTTTTTAAAGTTTTATAAATATTTAACAGAAGGAATGTGAATGCTTGTTATATTATTTTCTGGCTGCAGATTCCCAATTTTCCAGTCTTCATGATGTATAAGCAATATGCAAACAGTTAGTGAATAAAATTAAATTATAGGGAGAAATATCTTTAACACACCATGGGACCAAAAAAATTTACAGTGCTTAGAGGTTCCCAGTGAAGGCTGATATTTTACTCTTAATCAATTGCAGTAGGTAGGAGAAGCAGCATTTTGTAAACCAAGTGGGAATGTATATTCATTTTTATAAAGTATGTCTATTACTCTCATTTCCTATATCAAAAGCAGTATATGAGCAGAAGTTCCTTTAACATGCAGGAAATAGAATTCATCCCTGGTAAAATGAAGTCGGGAAAATGTCCATGTTTCACAATTGAATCACTTACCTTCTCAGTGAAGACTGTGAACAGCCCAGGTCATTGCAGTGTGGCTGAGAAGCAAGAAGTGACTCCTTTCATTTTGATTACTGCTGTCACTAACATAACACTGAAGTCACTACCACTCCAGGCTTAGTACAACAGCATTCTGATTTTGGCATCCGGTCTATAACTGCAGTCAAAATAAAGGCCAATAGGACAAAGGACATTGTCTCCATTAGCATCTATTTGGAAATTCTTTCCCCATTCCTTTTTCCTTACTGAGTTGAACTGCATACTCCTAATAATTGGAGTCTAAATAGGCCGCTAGGGATATAAATACAAGAAAATATTTCTCTTTGTTAGAAATCCATTACTAGATAATAGGGTGCGAGTTATGCAAGAAATACCTTTCTATAAGGAACACAAGGAAATGTTTCTTTTTATTACATATTCTTAACTAATGTACAATCAGAATAGCCTGGACATGCATTCATGTTGCTGTTTTAGGCTTCTTCTCTCAATGAATAGAGTATTGAAAATATTCCATCTAGTCTCCTCTCCTAATAAGAAGGATGATCCCAACTACAAGAGGAGTATAGGACAATAACTCCTAATGCTGCAAAATGGGGAATGTGAACTTACTGGAAAGACACATTTGGGATATATCTTACCAAGTAGTAATATACTACACTGACACAAGCATTTAAACAGTTTAACATGAAATTCCCTTTCCTAAAGTATCTGATTACTTCGCGTGAAATTGATGTTAGGCTAAACTGCAGAGATTGTTGACTTAATCTGACATGTCACTTTGTGTGACCCCATGGGTTTAAAAGCTCACACAGCGGGTTCTTAGAACTCATTAATCTTATGAAAATGGTATGGCAGAGAAACAGAAAGTAAAAATCAGTGTAACTTAAATCAGTCCAAGTCAGTTCAGTTCAATTCAGTCGCTCAGTCAAGTCCAACTCTCTGCGACCCCATGAACTGCAGCATTCCAGGCTGTCCATTACCAACTCAAGGAGTTTACTCAAACTCACGTCCCTGAGTCTGTGATGCCATCCAACCATCCCATCCTCTGTTGTCCTCTTCTCCTCCTGCCTTCAATCTTTTCCAGCATCAGGGTCTTTTCAAATGAGTCAGCTCTTCACATCAGGTGGCCAAAGTATTGGAGTTTCAGCTTCAGCATCAGTCCTTCCAATAAATGTTCAGGACTGATTATCTTCAGGATGGACTGGTTGGATCTCCTTGCTGTCCAAGGGACTGTCAAGAGTCTTCTCTAACAGCACAGTTAAAAACCATCAATTCTTTGGTGCTCATCTTTCTTCATAGTCCAATTCTCACATCCATAAATGACTACTGGAAAAACCATAACTTTGACTAGGTGGACCTTTGTTGGCAAAGAAATGTTTCTGCTTTTTAATATGCTGTCTACCTTGGTCATAACTTTTCTTCCAAGGAGCCAGTGTCTTTTAATTTGGCTGTAGTCACCATTTGCAGTGATTTTGTTGCTCTCCAAAATAGTCTGTCACTGTTTCCATCATTTCCCCATATATTTGCCATGAAGTGATGGGACCAGATGCCATGATCTTAGTTTTCTGAATGTTGAATTTTAAGCCAGATTTTTCACTCTCCTCTTTCATCAAGAGGCTCTTTAAGTTCTTCTTTGCTTTCTGCCATAAATGTGGTGTCATCTGCCTATCTTAGGTTATTGATATGCCCCCAACAATCTTGATTCCAGCTTGTGCTTCTTCCAGCCCAGTGTTTCTCATGATGTATGTACTCTGAATATAAGTTAAATAAGCAGGGTGACAATATACAGCCTTGACATACTCATTTCCCAATTTGGATCCTGTCTGTTGTTCCATGTCCATTTCTAACCAATTCTCTTTGACATGCATATAGATTTCTCAGGAGGCAAGCGAGGTGGTCTGGTATTCCCATCTCTTTACAAGTCAAAGGCTTTCCTGCTGCTGCTGCTGCTAAGTCCTGTCAGTCGTGTCTGACTGTGTGCGACCCCACAGATGGCAGCCCACTAGGCTCCTCAGTCCCTGGGATTCTCCAGGCAAGGGTACTGGAGTGGGTTGCCATTTCCTTCTCCAGTGCATAAAAGTGAAAAGTGAAAGTGAAGTCGCTCAGTTGTGTCCAACTCTTGGCGATCCCATGGAATGTAGCCCACCAGGCTCCTCCATCCATGGGATTCTCCAGGCAAGAGTACTGGAGTGGGTTGCTATTGCCTTCTCTGTTTGGCATAGTCAATAAAGCAGAAGTAGATTTTTTTTTTAACTCACTTGCTCTTTCAGTGATCCAGCTGATGTTGGCAATTTGATCTCTGGTTCCTCTGCCTTTTCTAAATCCAGCTTGAACATCTGGAAGTTCACAGTTCACATATTGTTGAAGCCTGGCTTGGTGAATTTTGAGCATTACTGCTAGTGTGTGAAATAAGTGCAAATGTGTGGTAGTTTGAGAATTCTTTGGCATTGCCTTTCTTTGAGATTGGAATGAAAACTGACCTTTTTCCAGTCTTGTGGCCACTGCTGAGTTTTCCAAATTTGCTGGCATATTAAATGCAGCACTTTCACAGCATCATCTTTTAGGATTTGAAATAGCTCAACTGGAATTCTATCACCTCCACTAGCTTTGTTCATAGTTATGCTTCCTAAGGCCCACTTGACTTCACATTCCAGGGTGTCTGGTTCTAGGTGAGTGATCACACCATCACGATTATCTGGGTCGTGAAGATCTTTTTTGTATAGTTCTTCTGTGTATTCTTGACACCTCTTCTTAATATCTTCTGCTGCAACCAAGTCATCAGTTGGCAAATATAGCAGACAAATCATTAAGTATTTATATTTACTTAACTGTATACTTGATCCATCTAAGTCAAGTTTTTACTATTTATCACATACCCATTAGTTCTAAAATGTGCTCTAAACAATCATGAATAAATTTGCTGATTATTCTGTAGATTCCTGGACTCCACACTTGAAGATTCAAACTTAGAGAATAAAATGGGATTTCTGGAAATTGGCTGAGGTAGGCAACACTTTTATAAACATTGCTAATTAGTATATAAGCAAATGCTGGATTTATAATAGGTATTCTGATAGTCAATTGAACTGAAACATGACTACATGAGAACACTTATATCCTCAAATTACATTTCCCTGCCTTGTTTCTTATTTTGTTCCTCTGTTTGGTGCATCCTGTGCAGTTAACCATCTTCCCAATTCCATCATTACTTTACCTGAAATAGTTATGAATTTTTAAAGAATAGAAAATAAAACTCAAACTTTTTAGCCTTTCATATCCTGGATGCAGTAAATTTTCCATCCTTATTTTCCTTAACTTCACAACATATGTTTTGTACACAAATCAATTTGGGCAACTTCTGGAACTTGTGTTCCACTGCATTTCTCTAGTATGTTATAGCCTCTGTCTAATATCTCTCCCATTTCTATCTTTTGAAGTTCTGTCTTATTCTCCAGGTCCCAACTCAAATGATAATTTCTCTACAGTTTGACCTCTCTCGTACATTATGCCATTTTCTAAACCCCATTTTATTTTATTTTTAATTTTTTTATTTTACAATATTGTATTGGTTTTGCCATACATCAACATGAATCCACCACGGGTGTACACTTGTTCCCCATCCTGAACCCTCCTCCCACCTCCCTCCCTGTATCCCATGATTTTTAATATTGAAAATCTTTGTACAGTTTTTAACAACCTCCATTAGAGAAAAATACCCTATATTTGTGTCAATATGGTAACCATTAGCCATATGCAGCTTTTTTGATTGAAATTATTAAAATAGAATGACATTGAAAAGTTCAGTTTCTTCGTCACATTAGGCACATTTCAGTTGGATGGCAAAGATACAGAGTATTTCTATTGTGGCAGAAAGTTTTCAGTGCTCCCTACACTACAGGATTAAGATTCTCTCTCTTTCTTTTTTTTTTTTTTTCCCAAATGGATTTTAATGTAATTCCTTCACTGCTGCTGCTGCTGCTAAGTCGCCTCAGTCGTGTCCGACTCTGTGCGACCCCATAGACAACAGCCCACCAGGCTCCCCTGTCCCTGGGATTCTCCAGGCAAGAATACTGGAGTGGGCTGCCATTTCCTTCTCCAAAGTATGAAAGTGAAAAGTGAAAGTGAAGTCACTCGGTCGTGTCCAACTCCTAGCGACCCCATGGACTGCAGCCTACCAGGCTCCTCCACCCATGGGATTTTCCAGGCAAGAGTACACTGCTGCTGTTGCTGCCAAGTAGCTTCAGTCGTGTCCGACTCTATGCGACCCCATAGACGGCAGCCCACCAGGCTCCCCAGTCCCTGGGATTCTCCAGGCAAGAACACTGGAGCAGGCTGCCACCTCCTTCTCCAATGCATGAAAGCGAAAAGTGAAAGCGAAGTCGCCTAGTCATGTCTGACTCTAGCGACCCCATGGACTGCAGCCTACCAGGCTCCTCCTTCCATGGAATTTTCTAGGCAAAAGTACTGGAGTGGGGTGCCATTGCCTTCTCCTAGTAATTAAGTTGCTGTTATGGAATGATGGCAGCCCCCAGACTCCTGGAGGAGATTCTATACAATAACAGAAACAAGTGTTTTCTACATATCATTATTGCATATCTCACACTTCAGCAAACAACAGAATCAACTGGAGGGCTTGTTAAAACAGATTGTTTTCCGCTACCCCTGGAGTTTCTGAGTCACTAGGTCAGAGCTGGAGTTGTGGATTTGCAGGATTTCTAACAAGTTCCCAGGTGATTCTGCTGCTGCTGGTCTGGAGAAGACAATTTGAGAATCACTGGTGTAAGCAGATTTATGTATTTTTCCTCCAAATTCTTTGATTATTTTTATTTGAATTATTTGATCATTGTTTTATTTGAGTTTTGTATTTTGTACCTGGCAGCTTTTATTTACATAACATACTTAAGTAAGCAGAACTCACTTTAATTCAAGATGTATTTAATAAGAGCTTACTAGGTCTCTGTATTAGAAGTATCTGTATTAGTAACATATTAGTATCCATAGACTAATACTATCCTTGTAGAAATTAGATCTAGCTGGAGAAATGACATGAAGAAAAAGGAAAAATACTAATCTCAAGATAGTATTGCCCATAAACATATTTAAAACACTTCTATATATATTATTCTGTTTAATCTGTACAATAACAGTCCACTAGTGTGGACATTGTCGAGTAACCCCGTTATTAGATGAGGAAACCTCAACTCAGGGAGTCCATGTCTAAACAACATCATTGGATTAACATCTGTTTTGCATTGGACTAAATTAGGGCAAAACCTACACCATGACTTTTCCTTTAAATCAGTTTGAAAATGTTAATCACATTTTGTTTGAAGAATTCTAGTAATGACCTAGGCTAAAACATTATCAATTATTTTAAACTTCTCTAAATATTGTGACAACTTTTAAAACACAGGAATAAAATACATATTAAAAGGCTTTGGATAAAATCCTAGAGCTATTGGAAGTCTAGGGAGTTTATGGACTTTCCTTTAGAGCGATAAGGGTTGAGAAACCAGGTAATGTCATTTAGAAAATGTACAGAGCTGCCAGCTTCCTTTATTTCTTCTGTTCTCTAGACAAATCACACACTTGAAGATTGGGAATGCACAAATGCTGGAGTGTCTGGTGAAAGCACTACCATTCAGATATAACATATGATATCCTACTGTGTTCCTTTGTCCCCAAGACAGTTATAATTAAATTAATCTTGCTGCCAAAACGAATGTAGCAAAATGGGTCAAAATCTTCATAAACCCTTAACAATCTGACAATAAATTAACAAACTGACTAATGTCTCTGTAGTGCTCGTAACATCTGGGACTAAAGGAGGAAAGATGAGATGAGAGCAGCAAAACATGTTGTTCCTTAATTGCTCTGTGGACTTTTTCTATAGTGGCTCATCCTCCCAATTCAATTTAAGTAAATCATTGAGCATATGGTTTGCACTAAATATAGAGCATCTGTGATACTCATTGCTATGCATATTTGCCACGCAGGTGTCTGATTTTGGACTTGTCACATGGACAGATGGGATTTTTCTGTTTGTCTTTTTTATTGGCACTAGAAAGAGTAAGAGAGTTAACCCTAGCTACTGCTGAGACAGCTCTGCTTACAGTGAAGTGAGAGTCAATGCCTATCTTCTTTTCTTAGTTAAATTAAGGGATTAAAATTATGCTAGTAAAAATGTTTTAGCAGGAATAGTTGACTTTTCAGCACATCAGATAAAATGTTATATTCTTTTCTTCTCTTAGAGACACTTTAATGCATTTTTAAATGAATTATTACTGTAATTAGAGAATAAGATTGCTTATTATAAACTAGACATTTCTTAAGAAGGTTACAGGTATTTTAATATTTAATCTTATTAACACTCCCATTCAGTTCAGTTCAGTCGCTCAGTCGTGTCAGACTCTTTGGGACCCCATGAACCACAGCACGCCAGGCCTCCCTGCCCATCACCAACTCCCGTAGTCCACCCAAACCCATGTCCATTGAGTCGGTGATGCCATCCAACCATCTCATCCTCTGTCATCCCCTTCTCCTCCTGCCCTCAAACTTTCTTGACATCAGGGTCTTTTCAAATTAGTCAGCTCTTTGCATCAGGTGGCCAAAGTATTTGGGTTTCAGCTTCAACATCAGACCTTCAATGGACACTCAGGACTGATCTCCTTTAGGATAGACTTGTTGGGTTTCTATGCAGTCCAAGGGACTCTGAAGAGTCTTCTCCAACACCACAGTTCAAAAGCATCAATTCTTCAGCATTCAGCTTTCTTTATAGTCCAATTCTCACATCTATACATGACCCCTGGAAAAGCCATTGCCTTGACTAGACAGGCCTTTGTTGACAAAGTAATGTATCTGCTTTTCAATATGCTATCTAGGTTGGTCATAACTTTCCTTACAAGGAGTAAGCGTCTTTTAATTTCATGGCTGCGGTCACCATCTGCAGTGATTTTGGAGCCCTCAAAAATAAAGTCAGCCACTGTTTCCGCATCTATTTCCCATGAAGTGATGGGACCAGATGCCATGATCTTAGTTTTCTGAATGTTGAGCTTTAAGCCAGCTTTTTCACTCTCCTAATTTGTTATAATTCGTATCCCCATTTTAGAAATAGAAGCATTGAGGCAGATGAAATTTGACAACAATACAAAATAATTAAGAGGTGGAACCGGGATTTGAACCCAATTTGTTTGGCTCAAGAACATTATTTCTTTTTCTTTTCCTTCCAGTTGTGTTGAGATCATAGTTAACATATAGCACTGTATAAGTTGTGAAACATAATGATTTGGCTTATATACATCCTGATATGATTAACACAATAAATATAGTGAACATCCATCACCTCATTCAGACACAAAATTAAAGAAACACAAAATAAATATTTTTTCCTTGTGGTGAGAACTCTTAGGACTTACTCTATTGACAGCTTTCCTGTGTTACTTTCAGCAGTGTTAATTATGTATAACTGGAAACTTATGTCTTTTAACCACCTCATCCAGTTCCCCCTCCTCACAATCCCCACCTCTTGTAACCACAGATCTAATATCTTTTTGATCAGTTTATTTGTTTGTTAGTTTGTTTGTGTGTTTTTGAAATATATTTTTCTTAAAACACTATGTTAGTTCCTGGTACACAAACAATATAGTGATTCTATATTTCTATATATTTCAAGTGTATAAGTCTAGTTACCATCTTCACCATATAAAGATATTAAATAATTATTGACTATATTCCCCACATTGTAAATTTCATACCTATGACTCATTTATTCTGTAATGGAAATCCCTCAATCTCTGTTACCTTTTTTCTCTTTCCTCCCACCCCATTCTTCTCTGTCAACTACCTGTTTGTTCTCTGTACCTATGATTCTATTTATTTAGTTATATTTGTTCATTTAATTTTATATTCCACATATAAGTGAAATCATCCAGTATTTGTCTTTCTCTATCTGACTCATTTCACTAAGCATAGTACCTTCTAGGTTAATCCATAATGTCAGAAATGGCAAAATTTCATTCTCTTTCATGATTGAGTAATATTAGGTTGTATGGGCTTCCCAGGTGGCTCAATGGTAAAGAATCCTCCTGCCAATGCAGGAGACATGGGAGATGTCAGTTCAGTCCCTGGGTTGGGAAGATGCCCTGTAGTAGGAAATGGGAATCCATGCTAGAATTCTTGTCTGGACAGGAGCCTAGAGCACTACAGTTTATGGAGTCGCAAAAAGTCGGACACAACTGAGCGAGCATGCAGTGTCATGTTGTGTAGCTCTCCCCCTAATGTCTCTATTAGTAATTTCCTCATAAGCTACTCTTTTCATATCTCTGCATCTTAAGCCATATGTTAGCCATTGTCCAAGTATCTATGTATCTCCCTACCTCAGGCCATCAGCTTTCCAAGCAGAGGGTACATCTTGGTATATTTCCAGAAGTTCTGCACATTGGAGGCATTTATTTTTTCCACTTGGGTTATAATATTGTACATAGAGTTGTTTCCTCAAGCAGAAAAGTATTATAGAATAGTAACTTAAGACTTTTGTCATCTCATATAGTGACAGAGACTTCTGTGTGAAGCTATAAGATATAAGAAAGTTGGTGAATGGGAGAAGTAGGCAATAGTGATTATGAGCTGTCTGCTCCAGCTATTGGGCTCTGTTTTCAGTAACTGCTTGAGATCACCTCATATAAAAACTTCCACCTAGTGAGTAAAGGGCCTCAAACTTTATGGGTTTGTGGACTAGATAGCATTAAGTATAGGATGGACATCACATGTCATATGTGTGCATGCTGTTGATAGCCAGGTTTCATCATCTTCATGACTCCACTAGTTAGAATTGAAAGAAGAGAAAAATCTTAGAGAATTATCGTGTACTACCTACAGGACTTTCCACAGTCTCCACAAGCCTTCAATTGCTGCAGATGAGTTTAGTGTCTGGGTTGTGAAGGCTAAGTGGTAAAGCTACTTGGACTACAGTATGTATAAGCCTTCCTTTCACTCTCTGTTCCTCTCAAAATTCAAAGGCTTTTGCTCAACTGAAAAATAGGTTGAAACAATATGCTCTATGAAAGAAGGAGCCTTTTTAAAACCAGAGAAGCACTGTGCCTCTTTCTTAGTGATAGATAGAACAGAATGTGGCAAGCTGTCCTTTTAGTTTATGTTATAATTTTGTACCAAGATCACTGAGGGCTTCCCGGGTGGCTCAGTGGTAAAGAATCTGCCTGCCAATGCAGGAGAAGCAGGAGATATGGGTTCCATCTCTGGGCTGGGAAGATCATCTAGAGGAGAAAATGGCAACTCCCTCCAGTATTCTTTCCTGGAAAATTCCATGGACAGAGGAGCCTGACCGACTATAGTACATGGGGCTGCAAATAGTTGAACACGACTTAGTGACTACACAAGTACCAAGATTACTGATCTCTCAGAAACTTTACTGACGAGCTGGATATGTTCAAGGGATTCATTTTCCACCATTTGTATGAGTGTGTTTTAACATAATGCCTCTCATCCCTTAATGGAAAGTTTAAAGCATATGTCTCAGTGCTTAAGCAGTTAAAGTGTCCAGAATCATGCCACAGAATGGTCTATTGAAAACATCTGCATTATCACTGCTAGGGACAGCCTACATCAATACAAAGTCAATTATCCTGGTATCAAACACTGCATATTTCTGCTACAGTAATTGCATCCCCAAGGTGACGGCACCCCACTCCAGTACTCTCGCCTGGAAAATCCCATGGATGGAGGAGCCTGGTAGGCTGCAGTCCATGGGGTCGCGAAGAGTCGGACACGACTGAGCAACTTCTCTTTCACTTTTCACTTTCATGCATTGGAGAAGGAAATGGCAACCCATTCCAGTGTTCTTTCCTGGAGAATCCCAGGGACGGGGAAGCCTGGTGGGCTGCTGTCCATGGGGTTACACAGAGTGGGACACGACTGAAGTGACCTAGCAGAAGCAGCAGCAGCAACTTGATATGACTGCTGATGCTTTGAACATACTAAGATGGATGCTGCATAGCTTCTTCAAATCACTAGCTATAAATCAAAGATATACGTAAATTATTTAAGCCAGAGCAGGATATGTGCCTGTACTATGACAGGGATCAGGAATGTAAATATTGGGCATCAGTTCAGTTCAGTTCAGTAGCTCAGTTGTGTCTGACTCTTTGTGTGAATCGCAGCACGCCAGGCCTCCCTGTCCATCACCAACTCCCAGAGTTCACTCAAACTGACCTCGATTGAGTCGGTGATGCCATCGAGCCATCTCATCCTCTGTTGTCCCCTTTTCCTCCAGCATCCAATCCCTCCCAGCATCAGAGTCATTTCTAATGAGTCAACTCTTCACATGAGGTGGCCAAAACTGGAGTTTCAGCTTTAGCATCATTCCTTCCAAAGAACACCCAGGGCTGATCTCCTTTACAATGGACTGGTTGGATCTCCTTGAAGTCCAAGGGACTCTCAGGAGTCTACTTGAACACCATAGTCAAAAGCATCAATTCTTGGCGCTCAGGTTTCTTCACAGTCCAACTTTCACATCTATACATGACCACTGGAAAAACCATAACCATGATTAGATGAACCTTGGTTGGCAAAGTAATGTCTCTGCTTTTCAATATGCTGTCTAGGTTGGTCAGAACTTTTCTTCCAAGGAGTAAGCGTCTTTTAATTTCATGGCTGCACCCACCATCTGCAGTGATTTTGGAGCCCCAAAAAAATAAAGTCTGACAATGTTTCCACTGTTTCCCCATCTATTTCCCATGAAGTGATGGGACCAGATGCCACGATCTTCGTTATCTGAATGTTGAGCTTTAAGCCAACTTTTTCACTCTCCTTTTTCACTTTCATTAGGAGGCTTTTTAGTTCCTCATCACTTTCTGTGATAAGGGTGGTGTCATCTGCATATCTGAGGTTACTGATATTTCTCCCAGCAATCTTGATTCCAGCTTGTGCTTCTTCCAGCCCAGCATTTCTCATGATGTACTCTGCATATAAGTTAAATAAGCAGGGTGACAATATACAGCCTTGATGTACTCCTTTCCCTATTTGGAACCAGTTTGTTGTTCCATATCCAGTTCTAACTGTTGCATCCTGACCTGCATATAGGTTTCTCAAAAGGCAGGTCAAGCGGTCTGGTATTCCCATCTCTTTCAGAATTTTCCACAGTTTATTGTGATCCACACAGTCAAAGGCTTTGGCATAGTCAATAAAGCAGAAATAGATGTTTTTCTGGAACTCTCTTGCTTTTTCCATGATCCAGCGGATGTTGGCAATTTGGTCTCTGGTTCCTCTGCCTTTTCTAAAACCAGCTTGAATGTCTGGAAGTTCACAGTTCACATATTGCTGAAGCCTGGCTTGGAGATTTCTGAGCATTACTTTACTAGCATGTGAGATGAGTGCAATTGTGCAGTAATTTGAGCATTCTTTGGCATTACCTTTCTTTGGGATTGGAATGAAAACTGATCTTTTCCAGTCCTGGGACCACTGCTGAGTTTTCTAAATTTGCTGGCATATTGAGTGCAGCACTTTCACAGCATCATCTTTCAGGATTTGAAATACCTCAACTGGAATTCCATCACCTCCACTAGCTTTGTTCGTAGTGATGCTTTCTAAGGCCCACTTAACTTCACATTCCAGGACGTCTGGCTCTAGGTGGGTGATCACACCATCGTGATTATCTTGGTCGTGAAGATGTTTTTTGTACAGTTCTTCTGTGTATTCTTGCTACCTCTTCTTAATATCTTCTGCTTCTGTTAGGTCCATACCATTTCTGTCCTTTATTGAGCCCATCTTTGCATGAAATATTCCCTTGGTATCTCTAATTTTCTTGAAGAGATCTCTCATCTTCCCCATTCTGTTGTTTCCCTCTATTTCTTTGCATTGATCGCTGAGGAAGGCTTTCTTATCTCTTCTTGCTACTCTTTGGAACTCTGCATTCAGATGCTTATATCTTTCCTTTTCTCTTTTGCTTTTCACTTCTCTTCTTTTGGCAGCTATTTGTAAGGCCTCCCCAGACAGCCATTTTGCTTTTTTGCATTTCTTTTCCATGGGGATGGTCTTGACCCTTCTCCTGTAGAATGTCAGGAACTTCCATCCATAGTTCATCAGGCATTCTGTCTATTAGATCTAGTCCTTTAAATCTATTTCTCACTTCCACTGTATAATCATAAGGGATTTGATTTAGGTCATACCTGAATGGTCTAGTGGTTTTCCCTACATTCTTCAATTTAAGTCTGAATTTGGTAAGGAGTTCATGATCTGAGCTACAGTCAGCTCCCAGTCTTGTTTTTGCTGACTGTATAGAGCTTCTCCATCTTTGGCTGCAAAGAATATAATCAATCTGATTTCAGTGTTGACCATCTGGTGATGTCCGTGTATAGACATGTGTTGTTGGAAGAGGGTGTTTGCTGCCTTCTCTTGGCAAAACTCTATTAGTCTTTGCCCTGCTTCATTCCATATCCCAAGGCCAAATTTGCCTGTTACTCCAGGTGTTTCTTGACTTCCTACTTTTGCATTCCAGTTCCCTATAATGAAAAGGACATCTTTTTTGGGTGTTAGTTCTAAAAGGTCTTGTAGGTCTTCATGGAACCATTCAACTGCACCTTCTTCAGTGTTACTGGTTGGGGCATAGACTTGGATTACCTTGATATTGAATGGTTTGCCTTGGAAATGAACAGAGATCATTCTGTCATTTTTGAGATTGCATCCAAGTACTGCATTTTGGACTCTTTTGTTGACCATGATGGCCACTCCATTTCTTCTGAGGGATTCCTGCCCGCAGTAGTAGATATAATGGTCATCTGAGTTAAATTCACCCATCCAAGTCTATTTTAGTTCACTGATTCCTAGAATGTCAACGTTCACTCTTGCCATCTCCTGTTTGACCACTTCCAATTTCCCTTGATTCATGGACCTAACATTCCAGGTTCCTATGCAATATTGCTCTTTATAGCATCAAACCTTGTTTTTATCACCAGTCCCATCCACAACTAGGTATTGTTTTTGTTTTGGCTCCATCCTTTCATTATTTCTGGAGTTATTTCTCCACTGATCTCCAGTAGCATATTGGGCACCTACCGACCTGGGGAGTTCCCCTTTCAGAATCCTATCATTTTGCTTTTTCATACTGTTCATGGGGTTCTCAAGGCAAGAATACTGAAGTGGTTTGCCATTCCCTCCTCCAGTGAACCACATTCTGTCAGACCTCTCCACCATAACCCACCCATCTTGAGTGGCCCCACAGGGCATGGCTTAGTTTCATTGAGTTAGACAATGCTGTGGTCCCAGTGTGATTAGACTGACTAGTTTTCTGTGATTATGATTTCAGTGTGTCTGCCCTCTGATGCCCTCTTGCAACACCTACCGTCTTACTTGGGTTTCTCTTACCTTGGGCGTGGGGTATCTCTTCACGGTTGCTCCAGCAAAGCACAGCTGCTGCTCCTTACCTTGGATGAGGGGTATCTCCTCACCGCTGCCCCTCCTAACCTTGAACGTGAAGTAGCTCCTCTAGGCCCTCCTACGCGCATGCAGCCACTGCTCCTTGGACATGGGGTTGCTCCTCTCAGCTGCCGCCCCTGGCCTCGGGCATAGGGTAGGTCCTTCCAGCCCCTGCCCCCGACCTCGGACGTGGGGTAGCTCCTCTCGGCCGTACTTGTGCACCATCACAGCCGCCCATGCTTCTGTGCCATTGCAGCTGCCCATGCTTATCTGCCTAGTGTCCCCAAAGAAGCATGCTGGGGAAGTCCTACAGGAAGCACAGATACCATCTGGGGATGCTGAGGGACCCACAAGTCAGGAGCACCAAGGCCCCACTGACTTGGGCAGGGACATTAGCCAAAGCCCTTGGTCTCTCTGCACTCTTACCTGGAACGTACTGAGCATGGCCTGCTTCTAATAAGGACAAGACTTTCAAGGTAGAATGCTCTCCATCCATAGAAAGTGGTGAAAACACTAGGGTGCCAAAAGTCAAATACTGTTCCCTAGGGTTTTATCCACATCATTTAGTAGCACACATCATTCACCCAGCCAAAAACACAGTTATATGCCCTGATCTTTTCCTCATCCCCTTCTCTAATGTCAGTCTATCAGCAAGCACTGTTAGCTTTACTTCCAAATATGTTCTTCAGAAGTCTCTAATTCTCCTTATCTTTATGAATCCCCTTCAAGATCACTGATACATTTGCCTGGACTTTGGCAGTTGCCTCCTAACTTGTTTCCCTGTTTACATTCTTTCTCTTGTTAGACTTTTCATTTTTTACCAGAAGTAGATTGCTCTTTTAAAAAAATAGTATTCAAATCATACCACCTCTTTACTTAAGAAATAAAACCAAGATCAAATCTTTTATTAACTTTCCATTTTTGTGAGAACTTGTCCTAACTTTTAACAAGGCATGAAAAGTCCTTTGTGATTTTAGTCCTTACTCCCTCTGCAAACTCCACTGATGCCATTGTCTCCTCCTTCACTTTGACAGTAGCCACACTGATCTTCCAGCTTCCATCTGTTCTTCAGACATTTCAGAATTTTCATCTCTGTGTTTTCATATTGCATTGCTGGAGTGCTCTTCTCTCAGACTGCTATATAACTGACTCCTTCTCTCACTCAACTCTCAGGTCAGAAGTTCTCTCCATAGTGGAGTGGTGTCTGATCATTCCTTCTGAAGTATCTTCACCCAAACTGCAGTGGCTACTCTCCAAAGATAATCTCTGATGAACTACACTTTTCAATATTTATGCCTTTGTGTTGTCCCGTCTTATGGAATCTAGCCTGGCCCTGGGTTTCACTTTAGCAGGTGAAATGTGGCAGAGGTAACATGTGCCAATTTGGGGGCTATATCTTAAGAAGATCCAAACCTTTGTCCACCTTATATGAAGAACCCACATTGGAAAAGATCCTGTTGCTGAGAAAGATTGAAAGCAGAAGGATAAGAGGGCAGCAGAGGATTAAATGATTGGATGGCATCACTGACACAATGGACATGAGTTTGAGCAAACTCTGGGAGACAATAAAGGACAGGGAAGCCTCGTGTACTCAGTCTATGGAGTCACAAACAGTTGGGCACAACTGAATAACAACAACAGCAAATCTTAAGAAGACTCGACAGTTTCTGTTTTTGAGCTACCATGTAAGAAATCTGCTTTCCTTGCTGAAGAGTCCTATGGAGAGATCATCATGTACAGTGGTTTGTGGAACACACTGAGACTACATGGAAAGAGAAGGAAGCCAAATAGCCTCAGTAGGCCAACTAATCTCAATCTTTTGGGTGTTTATACCAAGGGCAAAACAGTTATGAGTTAGCTCTTTTGAATCTTCCCACCCTGTTGAATCCTCCCATGACTGCATTTCCAGCTGCTACTGTATGCATCAGAAGCACCCAGCTGATCTCAGTCAAACAACAGAATCATAAGAGATGATAATATAGTTTACTTTTAAGCTACTGTGTTTTGGACTATTATTTTCTAAAAATATGATCAAACACCAGCATATCTCATTTTTAGTAGCATTTAACTTACCTGTTGAGTTGTCTTTTTTTTTTTTAATCTACTCCCTTTCTATTGACTTTATTCACTACTGTAATCCTTAAAAACATGACTCAGTTCAGTTCAGTCACTCAGTTGTGTCCAGCTCTTTGTGTCCCCATGGTTTACAACACACCAGGCTTCCCTGTCCATCACCAATTCTCAGAGCTTACTCACACTCATCCATCAAGCTGATGATGCCGTCCAATCATCTCATCCTCTGTCATACCCTTCTTCTCCTGCCTTCAGTCTTTCCCAGCATCAGGGTCTTTTCCAATGAGTCAGTTCTTCCCATCAGGTGGCCAAAGTATTGGAGCTTCAGCTTCAATTTCAGTCCTTCCAGAAAATATTCAGGACTGATTTCCTTTAGGACTGACTGGTTGGATCTCCTTGCAGTCCAAGGGACTCTCAAGAGTCTTCTCCAACACCACAGTTCAAAAGCATCAATTCTTCAGTGCTCAAATTTCTTTATAGTCCAACTCTCACATCCATACATGACTATTGCAAAAACCATACCTGTGACTAGAAATAACTCAGTCAGAAAAGTAATGTCTCTGCTTTTTACTATGCTGTGTAGGTTGCTCATAGCTTTTCTTCCAAGGAGCAAGTGTTTTTAATTACATGGCTGCATCACCATCTGTAGTAATTTTGGAGCCCCCCAAAAATAAAGTCTCACTCTTTCCATTGTTTCCCCATTTGCCATGAAGTGATGGGATGGGATGCCATGATCTTCATTTTCTGAATGTTGAGTTTTAAGCCAACTTTTTCACTCTCCTCTTTCACTTTCATCAAGAGGCTTTTTAGTTCTTATTTGCTTTATACCATAAGGGGGGTGTCATCTGCATATCTGAGGTTATTAATACTTCTCCTGGCAATTGATTTCAGATTGTGCTTCATCCAGCCTGGCATTTTGCATAATGTATTCTGCATATAACTTAAATAAGGAGGGTGACAATATACAGCCTAGATGTACTGCTTTTCCTGATCTGGAACCCGTCCGCTGTTCCATGTCCAGTTCTAACCATTGCTTCTTGACCTGCATACAGATTTCTCAGGAGGCAGGACAGGTGGTCTGGTATTCACATCTCTTTAACAACGTTCCACAGTTTGTTGTGATCCACACTAGTCAAAGGTTTTGGCATAGTCAATAAAGCAGAAATAGATGTTTTACTGGAATACTTTTGCTTTTTCCATGATCCAACAGATGTTGGCAATTTGATCTCTGGTTCTTCTGCCTTTTGTAAATCCAACTTGAATGTCTGGAAGTTCACAGTTCCCATACTGTTGAAGCCTGGTTTGGAAATGTTTAACATTACCTTGCTAGCATGTGATATGATTGCAGCTGTTCGTAGTTTGAACTTTATTTGGCATCGCCCTTCTTCA
>NW_011494708.1:10464665-10465054 GCF_000754665.1 Bison bison bison | reverse complement strand
ACATACTAATATAAAATAAATTTTATTATTCTAATTAATAAATTTAATTAATTCTGGGCCTCACCTGTTTATGACTACAAAATGAGGTCACATTAATTTTTTCAAGTGTGGTTTTTAATAGTTCTACATGCATATGTATTTTTTTTTTTTCTTTATTCCCATCCTGAACCCTCCTCCCTCCCCCCTCCCCATACCATCCCCCTGGGCCGTCCCAGCGCACCAGCCCCAAACATCCAGCATCGTGCACTGAACCTGGACTGGCATCTCGTTTCATACATGACATTTCACATGTTTCAATACCATTCTCCCAAATCTTCCCACCCTCTCCCTCTCCCACAGAGTCCATAAGACTGTTCTATACATATACTAACTCTTTTGCTGTCTCATAT
>NW_011494708.1:10447199-10464565 GCF_000754665.1 Bison bison bison | reverse complement strand
TTTTCTTTAGTCCCCATCCTGAACCCTCCTCCCTCCCCCCTCCCCATACCATCCCCCTGGGCCGTCCCAGCGCACCAGCCCCAAACATCCAGCATCGTGCACTGAACCTGGACTGGCATCTCGTTTCATACATGACATTTCACATGTTTCAATGCCATTCTCCCAAATCTTCCCACCCTCTCCCTCTCCCACAGAGTCCATAAGACTGTTCTATACAGTATACTAACGCATATATATGGAATTTAGAAAGATGGTAACGATAACCCCGTATACGAGACAGCAAAAGAGACACTGATGTATAGACCAGTGCATTCTCTTGATAAAACTGTTACCCTTTTTTCTGCTTTGGGCCAAATTTGCCCAATACTCCAGGTATCTCTTAACTTTATACTTTGAGTTTAAGCATGCTAAAAACATGTTTGGCATGGAATAAATACTCAGTACATATTTGATAAATGAATGGATGAATATGTTATAGTATTTAAAATAGTAACTAATGTAAATCTCAACTAATTATACCTTTTTTTAAAATTTTTATATCACTTCATTCTGCAGTTTTTGATATACAGAAATATTGATGTTCTCTGAATTTTGTTTGTAATTTTCTACTTTTTATAACATTTTGCATGCTATTATTTCTGTTCAAAATGCTCCTCATTTACATACTTTGTTGAGTGGTCTGACCTCTAAAACGTAGTTTAGAAGCTACCTCTATTTTTTGTTTTAGTTATAAAGTAGACTAACTGGCTCATATAAAACCACAGTAAATATGATTTTATTACATAAATTAATAGCTGTACATTGTATAGTAAAGGCTAGGTGTTGTTGTTGTTCAGATGCTTTTTGGTGTCTGTTTGTGATCCCATAGACTGCAGCATGTCAGGCTTCCCTGTCCTTCCCCATCTCCTGGAATTTGCTGAAACTCATGTCCCTTGAGTCAATGATGCCATCTCTGTCACCCTCTTCTCCTTCTGCCCTAAATCTTTCCCAGCATCAAAGGCTTGGTGTACCTTGGCCTAATTGACATTTTGGCAGGGTAATGCCCACTCCTACAAGTGTGTTATACCAGATGTAAAATTATAAGTCAGCTTCTTAATTTATGAGAATTAGATGTAAATGTTTTTCAAAACATGAATTAATTAGAAATGCATCATAAACCTCAAGAGTGAAAAAATTTAAACATATTCTAGGTCTTACCTATCCTTGAAAATTCAGTTCAAAGTGAGACAACAGAGAAATTAGCTTAGAAAGCTGATATTTCATGTTAATATTTCTGTGATTATGTTCTGAATGGATCTGGCACATTCCTGTCACTCTATGGACTGACATCCCCCACCGTCAATCCATTTTTCTTTTTTTACCTTTCCCTCTGTAAATTCTCTTACAGTCTAAGAATAAAAGCATAGGGACATCACGATTCATTCAGTGAAGGGCAAATAACGAATATTTAAGACCATGAATGTTAAATTAATAAATGGAAGTGTATTGCACTATTAAGAAAAAATGAAAGATCAAGCAAAGGAAAAATTTAAGGTTCTAATGAAATGCATTTTATAGAGAGTGTGTGGTAGCTGTGTTACACTAGAACTTATAACTTGAAGGATATCCCCAGGTAAGCCTTATGCTACAAGTCTGTTCTATTATGCAGGCTATTATGAGCCTCTGCCACAATTTTTATGACATTTTTATAGTCATTGACTATATATCTGACATTGAACCATCAGTAACTTGAAGAAAATGAACAATTTTCACTCATCTTTTAGCATTCAGCACTCTATGATTTCCTGCAATACAAAACCTATTCAATCTTAAATATTAGACTGACTACCAGATGAGAAAGCAAAGGGGAAACATAGTAAATCCAACAAAGCAGAATACACAAACACTGGAACTGTCCCTAAATGAAAAGAATTTAGAGGAAAACCATGTTGTGAATAAATATCTCTAGTGATACATCCTATTAAATAATATTTAAACTGCAGTTCATAAAAGGATAGAACACAAAGAATGACATTATCTTGAACTACTTCTCCTTTAAAAACTAAGTGCTTTTTTTCCCTTTAAATAATGAGCTAGAGCTTTATTTGATTTTCTGATTTTATTTTTAGATTCTGTCTTGCTAAGGCCAATTATCATCTAGAACAGTTTAAACACCAAACACATTCCAATCTAATCAGAGAGAAATACACATTAAACTCCAAAATAATAAACAAAAATTCAAGATGAATTGAGAGGAACAAGTACAAAACCACTTTGAAAAAGACCTTGCAATATAATAACCTATTATACACCCACTTACGTTTCACAGAAGCAATTAATAAAGTCAACAGAGGATCAAGAGAGATCTTTACAACAATAGAATGTAAATCAAATACTGTCATGACATGTAATTTGATCATATTCCTTAATAAGACTCATCTTAATATATGCACAAGAACTTCATTTTTATTTTTTTATGATTTTCACTTGTTTAAAGAATACTTTAAGGAATTCCTTAATTTAAATAATTTGTTATAACCATAACTATTATATGCACCTAAATGAGGATTAATCTTTAAAGTTGTATATGAATTGCTAGTTTATTCATATACCATATTGTTTAGAACACAGAAGTACTACATTTTAATCTGTTTACATGTTAGCAACTAAGTTAAGGAAAGGAGGTACAGACTCAAAGTACGTGCATAATAAATGCACCTTGTTTGAAAACAGAATGGTCTGATGTGAGGTAGTATACATTCAAGGAGGATGTTAGGAGTAAAAGGAGATGGCAAATCATGTGTTGGGAAGCTTTTTTGTATTACTAATTAAAAAAGATAACTAAAGTCAATTGTCAAAAATAAGGATGTTTCAAGTGCAGCACAGGACAGAGAGAAAAGTGCAATCTGATTTAAAAAAAAAAAAAGACAAGAGATACCTGATACTCTTGGCTGCTTTGGTTATGTCCCAAAGTCTTTCCTCTATGATTTTTCTTCTGGAACAATCATTAACATCAACTAACCTCTCCTCATCTCACTTTACTCCTCATGTTCCCCCTTCTTTTCATATTCTCTCATGGCCATCTCTACTACCTTTTCTGGCTCCATGTTACTTTTGAATTTTGGCTGTAAGAGGAAGGAGTCTTTGCCTACAAAGGTAAAAAAGAATTGAATAAATAAATAAAATATGTAGCTCAGCTACTCAATATACATTTTGATTGTTTTAATTTGTATTTAGGCATAATCTTATGTAAAATTACTAAATGAGGGTTTCTTTAGTAATTGACTAAATGACTCACAACCCAGTTTATTTTTATGTAGGTCAGATGTTCCATTTCAACAAATACCCACCTCAAAAACTGCGTGTTCATCCTTCACATTTATAAACCAATTGTCATATACACAAATAAGCTCTTATATTATTATGACTTTTCATAGAGTATAAACAGAATGAACCTAATGGGTTTTTCTCTCTCTTTGCAAAGTTACATCTAAACAGTGCTGGGGAGACTATCTTGATGACAAGGACATTTTAAAAGTGTTTTCCATTGATAAATTGTATATTGAAAAGCTGAAGGAGAGTGCAAGAAAAGACAAAGAAAGGAGAAAGGCTTAATAAATATTTTTCTTTTTTTCCACTTTTCCATTTTAAGTTTTATTGTATCAATTTAAAGTAGAATCTATTAAATTTATTAACTTGTTCAGTGTCACTTTCTTTCCCCTTCCATTTTCCTTCCTTTTTCTTCCTTCCTTTCTTCCTTCCTTCCTTTTTTCTCCCCTCTCTCCCTTCAATAGTTTAGTCTTTTAGAATAATTCTTTCAGGGATGAGAAGTGTCCACAATATGGAGAAGTAAAGATAGAAGATTCAATTCATTCTTGAACTGTATGTGAGTCAAAGACTCAGGGTATACAAGGCATGACATCCAGAAACAGTGCAAAAAGACAATCAGTAGTCCACATACAGCACTTACACCTGAGTATCTGGTGTGAAGGAAGGTTCTGACCTTAATTGACAACCTTTGTTTCTAGGATTTAACGCTTATTTAAAGATGAAGAAGTGAACTGTGCTTAATTGCTTTCATATTATAAAATAACTTTGGTCTTTGAACAAAACATATTAAAATGTGTTATTATAGATAATCACAGAGATTACAAGCCACTGTCTAGAGAAATATTTATATTTAGATAATGTTACACTCTATTCGTATGTACATGGAAATATAAATGCTTAGGTAATTTTTATGACTAATTATCAGCAAATTTATTCTTGTCTAATTGTTAGCCTTTAGGCATTTATTTATAGCAGAAAATAGAGTGGAATTGAATGTTAATTTTAAATAATGAAAATGATTTGAATACATTTTTTAAGCTAGAATTTACTTTCACATATAATGAAATATATTACAGTGTTATTATAACAAGTATATTATGTGTTTGCTAGAAAGTAAGTAAAAGGAAAGAAAAACAAAGTAATCATGATTTGAAAACTGAGTTAACTTTAGACGTTGCTCACAAAAAATCAGCAATTCTCCCATTCCCACCAGCCAAATCCACACTGCCAAATCCACACAGGCTTCAGGAGTAACAGGAATTATATCACACTCTTCAAGGGATATGATTCATCCCAGTGTGCTTAGAATGAAAAACACATAAAGGACATATGGGGTGACATATGCTAAATCCTCTAGACACCCTGCACTAGCACAATCATCCGGCCCAACTTGATTTCATGAAATATTGCACATTTATTTTTGCCAAACAAGATAATAACAAAGAATTATTTGGGGAAAAGATAAAAGCTAATACTTTATTTCAATCTGAAGCAAGGGTTTTTTTTTTTAATACTACCTTGAAACAAAGAGCAAGCAAACAGCACTTTTCGAATTTCGTGATAGATGCATTAGAAATTTCAATAATGCAATTAACTTTATCCTTACTATACCACAGTCATATATTTAACATACTTCTAAAAACATAGCCTCAAAGCACAAACTATGAATTAATCTTTTTTTTTTTTAATTTAAAGCATGACATGTAGAATATTGAAAGAAAGGCTCTAACTGTAGAGCATTAGATGAGCAAAGTGGATAGGAAATCAACTCAATTCATCCTATCATAGTCTACATTATCTGGGTTGTTTCAAGCTTTGCCTGTTTAAAGAGAACAGCTATATTTCCTTGCACATAGGCTTAAAAAGAAACTTAATTCATTAACAGCAATTGTTATTATAAAGAATACTTAAGGTACAAAGATTGGATGCCTAGTTATGTTTATACTGCATATTGTTTCCCTTTTTTAGGTGTTAAGAATACAAATACAAAAAGACATCTTAATATATTACAATAGATTCCCTACTTTGTAAGATATATTCTGCTAGTTATCTTACAAAAAATATATACTAATTACCCAAATATGTCCAATATCAAATTATTCTATATGTAAGAATAAAAGAAAAAGCAAGGAGAGAAAACTACAGTAATGAGAGGAAGCGTAAATACTTACATTTCAGTATTTAATCCAATCTGTGTTAATATTTCGGAGTGATATAAGGGTCCAGTTTCATTCTTTGCACGTGGCTTTCCAGTTTTCCAACACCATTTATTGGAAGATACTATCTGTGTGTGTTCTTGGCATGCTTGTCAGAGAAGTTGACCACAAATTTGTAGATTTACTGCTAAACTCTGTTTTGTTTCATAGAGTAACATACTGCTTTGATTATTATCACTTCGTAATACAGTGTGAAATCAAAACAGGTAATATTAAATTTGCAAAATTAAGGATATTGTATATCAAGGTATTTTGTTTCCATATCAAATTAGAGATATGGAAGCAAAAACTTTCCAACAATACCAAAATCCTCAATGTTTAAATGTTCTTTATTAATCATAAGCTTAGACATTATATTAGTCAGGATTCTTTCATAGGATGTAGCTTGCACAGTAATGGAGGTCAGAGAAGTATAACAGTATGATACCTGTAAGCTGAGAATTCATTGTAATTCAGTCTGATTCTAGTGGCCTAAGAACAGTGGAAATAATTGTCTTAACTCCCTGTTTCTGATCAAATGTTGAAACCCAAGAACTCTGGTGACATCCAAGTACAAGAGAAAATGGACTTCCCAGTTTAAAAAGAGAACAAGAAATCACCCCTTCTTCACCCTATTTTCCATTCAGATCCCCAACAGATTGGATGATTGCTTATCCACATTGGTGGGGCCTCCTCTCTTCACTATGTCTACTAAATAAAATGCTAGTGTCTTCCAGAAACAGACTCACAGACATACACAGATATAATATTCTACTGGCTACCTAGTCATACCTTGAAAAGTGAAAGTTGCTCAGTCATGTCCAACTCTTTGCAACCCCATGGACTATACAGTCCATGGAATTCTCCAGGCCAGAATACTGGAGCAGGTATAGCTGTTCTCTTCTCCGGGGGATTTCCCCAACCCAGGGATCAAACCCAGGTCTCCCACATTGCAGGCAGATTCTTTACCAGCTGAGCCACCAGAAAAGCCCAGTCATACCTGAGGTCAGTCAAATTAACATAAAATTAACCATGACAGGCATTTCCAGCTGTGGCTTGATGTAAAGTGTTTGGTTCTGACACCTGCTACAGTGCTTCTTGGCGTCTTACCTACTATTTTGGATGTGTCTTCTATGTGACTTGAAGACTATCATTTAGCTATCTTGAGTGCATTCTTGGTTGTTGGTCTGTTTATTACATTACTTGAATAATCTTTCTATAGTCTTTGTGAAGGAGAAGAATAAAATGTAATTATTTTCTTCCTCTGAGACAGTTTTTTTTTTTTTTCCTATTTTGTGCCTTTCACGATCCAAATAATTGCTTTTAGTTTTAGTCCTATACTCTTTGTGTTCTTTCTTGTTAGAGTGTTAGAGTGTTTGTATCACATCATATATCTGTGTTACTTTGTTAGTATCTATGCCCAAATTGCCATGCTGAGATGAATAATCCATTGACTGCTGTATTTAGATGTGTATTAAGTACATCCCGAAGTGAAAAAAATATATAAAACATCATATTAAAAGGATAATTTATCTACCAAGCTCTTTAATTTAACCCTGATTCAGCTTAGTGTAATTTTTCAAAATATCTAGAGCAATTAAGTGGTTCAAGATTAAAATTCACAGTTAATTGTAGTACTACCATAAGTGTATTTTAAGACTCGCCCCCAGTAAATTTCTACAGAAGTTTGAAGACACAGTAGCAATGATTAATAGAATGTTTTTCAAATTTTCATATTTGAGTAAGTTGTCTGTAACCCAAAACATTTCTTATAAAAATTATGTCAAAACTGTTGTTTAAATTCTCAGTATTCCACATGTAAATTATTTTACATACTGTGTAATCTTCATACAAGTCATCCTGAATCTGATTTATGGGCTTTATTAAGTTTTCTAAATCTTAATTTAGAAAATTAAATAATTTAGAAATTTAGAAATCTTAAATAATTAAGTAGATAATTAAATCTGTATACCTGTACCCAAAGCAGGTTAGTTACTGTGGTAGATTTGAAAAAGCTTCCAAGAGCAACAAGTTCTGGTTAGATGTCCTCAAAAACAGATTTTGATAGAAGGTGACATTTTTGGCAGCAATTGACTATAAATGGCAGTAGATAATCAGAGGAAGGATTTGTCTTCAAATCAAATATTTGTAATAAACAACTGGCTATATTAAGAATTCTGGATAATCAACATGTGATAGGAAATAACAATAGTCCATTTTGACATACAAAAAAAGTTTCTAACGTAATTTTATTTTTTTTAAATTTCCTTGACACACTAATAGTCCTCTAGAATAAACTATGCTTGTTAATAAAATCATTGCATTTCAATGAGGTAAGAATATGTCTAGCCTTCTAAAATTAAATCAATTTTGTCATCAAATATCCACAGAGACTCTGATGCTTATGAATTTTAGAAAGTTGTAATTGATTTTCAAACTTCTAACAAATCTAAATCGTATCAAATGCAGAGCAGTTTTTCCCCCCTGAACATATTTTGGTCCACTCAATCTAATATTCTTTAATTTGAAAACAGTATAACAAGGATAACATCAAAGTTAGAATGGAAAATGGTGAAGAATAATCACTAAAAAAATGACAGATCTATTTGATGTTAAAACCCTTCAAGAAGTAATCCATAGAGACTAGCCAAACCATTGAGTCTCTCAAATAATAATCAAATTAGGACTCCAAGAGAAAATTAACTTTGTTCGAACACAAGTTTTTGTTTGTCTTTTCTCCTATAAGGTTCTCAGTAGACACTCTATTTTACTTATTTATTCATGTTTGTCAAGGTATTTTGAAGAGTAAGCACATGCCTGGTACTTCACTATATGCAAAGAAAGAAAGGCCAGATGGCAAAATAATGAAATCTTACTATTTCAACTGTACAACCACAATTCTAGATTCCCCACCACAAATTCCATTTGATGCCAGTTAATACCCTTTGTTGATGACAAAATCCTGGGTCTAAACTCTTATCTGGTGCTCATCTCTTGAATTCAGCTGGGTCACAGATGAAAGAAAATGATTCCTTTGAAACCTTTAGACTAGTCCTTAGACTTTCAGAAGACTGAGTTCCTTACTTGATGCCTCCTTTTCTGAAGACTCATACACCATGGTCTTAGCACCCTAGATTTTATTATACTGACTATAAAAGGATAAAAAGTAGAGGGTACACTATAAGGAAAGTTTCCCCTTAATATTTAAAGCACTGAAATGCTAATTTCAGTGTGTACATTCTATGGGCTGTATGCTGGTTCAGCTTATATTCAAAAGCCTGCAGTGAAAGCAGAAGACATTCTCATTAATTGAAACAGCTACATTGTAGAAAGAAAAATGACGTTTCATAAGGCAATTACCAAACCAAATAAACTTCTTAGGTCCCCCTTCCTTTATAATCCCTATACTTTCTTTATTTGCCCCACATAATACTCCATCCCTTAGTACCTTAATCTTCCATTCATAGGGTTGCAACTGAGTATGTCATTTACTAAAAGAAAGTGTAAAATCACTTTTCAGCTACCTTTAGCTGTGTGATTTTGGATGCAGTTTTAAAATTTGCTCTTTTATTCCTCTTTATAAAATAGAAATTATGTAACTAAATTAATAGTTAAGTAGTATGATTTCTGTTACATGGTTAATATGGTATTTTACATATACTAAGAACCAGTTAATTTTAGTTATTTTTATTGTTATTACTTTTGCTCTGTTTTTTGCACGAACACCATTAAGAGAAGTTTTCAAACATAAGCTCCAGAAAAAAGATGTGGTTTCATGTAAGAAATTATAATTTCTTCTAACTAACAATATTGAGAGCTATTACTAACTATAGTAGTAGTGCTCATTCGCTCAGTCATATCTGACTCTTTGCAACCCTGTGGACATAGTCCACCAGATCTCTTCCCATGGAATTTTCCAGGCAATAATACTAGAGTGGAGTGCCATTTCCTGCTCCAGCGGATCTTGCCGATACAAGGATTTAATGCACATCTGTTATGTCTTTGGCAGGTGGATTATTTACCACTAGCACCACCTTACTATGATTCTAATTTAATTTAGGGGTCCTAGAAACTCAAGCCATTCATGAAGTTCAACTTTAATAACTTAGTAGGACAGTGGTCTACATATCTTTCTGCCATATCCTAACCCATATATTTGGTGGCAATTTTTATCTGTTTTTTTTTTCATTTTACTGTATGCATGCTTATCAACTGATTAATCTTCTTTAGAATCAGGAAATATATAAATGCATTATTTGATTTATATAATACTCCTCTGAAACAGCTGAGTATTTCAGAGATAGGACTTAAACTAAGTTTCTCTAATGTTATCTAATTAGTGTTCTTGATGTTTGGGGTAGATCAAGTGCAAATTGAACATTTATTCCTCTGAAATTAGTGAATCATCCACTCTTAGCCTTCCCAGCAAACTCAAATCAGTGTAAGGAAATCAGCAACTAGATAAATTTGTGCATGGTATCTCATTTTAAAGAGTGTAGGAGGTAATTTTCCTTTAAACAGAGATGAAATTTTGTTTAATGAATAAAGTAAAAGAAAAATTAAAAAAAAGAAGCAAAACTAAGATATATAGTTACTATTACATGAGAAAGTCCAGAACATAAAGTAGTTGTTTGGCCTCTCTTTCAAACTATCATGTATGTTCATTCAGCAATCATATTCTTCAAATTTGAATTTTATTTTTTTAACCTTTTCCTCAGAAACATGCAGAAGCTTCTTAAATTCCCTAACAAAAACAAAGTGAACATATCAACAAAATAGTATTTTGTATAAGCTTAAAAATATAATTTTATGTTATCTGTTTAAAGTATTTCCATAATTAAGTCATAAAAATCAGTTTGCAACTGACCCCACACCTCATATTGATTCCTGCTTCTGAGACCTCTGGTAGCTATCTCTATACTTATCACCTTTTGCTTCACCATATAATATCTTTTCAAAGTACTTGTTTAAGAAGCTTACCAGCAACCTTTTCTGAAAAATCATACCCAATTCTAAATATAATCATTTTAGATTGCCACTTGCTCTTTCTTTTGACATCAATATGTCAGTTGCCCTCACAGCTCACTTGGTAAATCAACTGCCTGCAATGCAGGAGACCCAGATTCAATCCCTGTGTCGGGAAGATCCCCAACAAGGAAATGGCAACCCACTCCAGTATTCTTGCCTGGAGAATTCCACAGAGGAGCCTGGCAGGCTACAGTCCATGGATCACAAGAGTCAGACACGACTTAGTGACTAAACCACCAAACCATTAAAGATGGAAAAGTAACCATGAAGAGGAAGAAAATAATATATTTGCATCCTAAACTATAAAAATCATCTATATGCTCTTGGGATATTTAAGTTGAGACTCACAAAAAAGAACCAACATTTATTGACTGCCTATTATTGATATTTATCAGATACTGCTAGAAGTCTAGAGTAATATTTTTATTTGTAGTTAAATACTATGTTTCCATATTATATAACATGAAATAGAACTATATGTCCAAACAAAAATTCAAGACAAGAAAAACAAACAAAAAATTATTTGTACCCATATATTTCTATCCTAATTCCTTCCTCCTACAGGTAAGAGATTTAGTTACTTCAACTGATTCTTCCATTAGACTACTGATCTCTATAGTCCTAATTAACAAACCCATGTTTAAAAATGTGTTTACATATACGTATTATCTACTGACATTTTTTTCTAGTTGGTAATGTAATGCACATTCTCTAGATAAAATATCCTTAGTCTACCACCCCACCAGAGTTCAAATTGCCAACATCCACTGGATCATCAAAAAAAGCAACAGAGTTCCAAAAAAACCCATCTATTTATGCTCTATTGATTATGCCAAAGCCTTTGACTGTGTGGATCACAATGAACTGTGGGAAATTCTGAAAGAGATAGGAATACCAGACCACCTGACTTGCCTCTTGAAAAACCTATATGAAGGTCAGGAAGCAACAGTTACAACTGGGCATGGAACAACAGACTGGTTCCAGATAGGAAGAGGAGTACGTCAAGGCTGTATATTTATTTAACTTATCTGCAGAATACATCATGAGAAACTCTGGGCTGGAGGAAGCACAAGCTGCAATGAAGATTACCAGGAGAAATATCAATAACCTCAGATATGCAGATGACCCCACCCTTATGGCAGAAAGCTAAGAAGAACTAAAGAGCCTCTTGATGAAAGCAAAAGAGGAGAGTGAAAAAGTTGGCTTTAAAGCTCAACATTCAGAAAACGAAGATCATGGCATCCGGTCCCATCACTTCATGGCAAATAGATGGGGAAACAGTGGAAACAGTGTCAGACTTTATTTTTTTGGGCTCCAAAATCACTGCAGATGGTGATTGCAGCCATGAAATTAAAAGACACTTGCTCCTTGGAAGGAAAGTTATAACCAGCCTAGACAGCATATTGAAAAGCAGAGACATTACTTTGTCGACAAAGGTCCATCTAGTCATGTATGGATATGAGAGTTGAACTATAAAGAAAGATGAGTGTCAAAGAATTGATGCTTTTGAACTGTGGTGTTGGAAAAGACTCTTGAGAGTCCCTTGGACTGCAAAGAGATCCAAACAGTCCATCCTAAAGGAGATCAGTCCTGGGTGTTCATTGGAAGGTCTGATATTAAAGCTGAAACTCCAATACTTTGGCCACCTGATGCAAAGAACTGACTCATTTGAAAAGACCCTGATGCTGGGAGGGATTAGGGGCAGGAGGAGAAGGGGATGACAGAGGATGAGATGGTTGGATGGCATCACCGACTCAATGGACATGGGTTTGGGTGGGCTCTGGGAGTTGATGATGGAGAGGGAGGCCTGGAGTGCTGCAGTTCATGGGGTCACAAAGAGTCAGACATGACTGAGCGACTGAACTGAACTGAACTGAACTGAACAACCCCACCTCCACACAAGTGACTTTTTAAAATATCTTAGCAGTCTTGTGGTCAACATAATTTTAGTCCATGCAAGTAGTCTATGATCCCTAAAATCAAATGATTTTTCAAAGTTCAGTAAGATTGAAAACCTTATAAGCATTCCAGGGAAGTTCCCTTTTTTCCCACCTCATTAAATATTCTATGATGACAGGGACTTTATGGACCCAAAGAAAATAGTAACATCATTGATATTCAATGAAAGTAAAAGTGCCATAAATTCAAAATTCTGTTTTCAGCTGTTTAATTTAAAGTATGAATTATAGACATGCTATTATTTGAAGATCAACTGAATACCATGTAGCATACCTTTTACTCCAGGAAGCCTAAGATCTTATGGATTAAACTACTCAGTTGTCAGGATCCATGTATTTGGAGCAGTATATTGTAATCTTGACCTTGAAGAATCACTTTCATTTTCTGTGTTGCAGACTTAATCAATGGCAGCTACAAGATACAGCTTCATTAAAACAGGGGTTTTATTTCCTTTACCTTGCGCTTAAAAATATTGTGTATGAGTATTTCCTCTAAAGTCCTACTAGGCAATTAATTTGAACTCATTGCTGGGATTATTTTAGAACAAACAGTAAGACACTATCTAATCATATATTTTAAAAAATTCTTTACTGCTAAGATCTTCAGAAATTATACATATCCATTGACATTCATGGAGCCAAGGCTGCATGATGCTAGAGCAGTGGCTGTGTGGTGCTGCAGCGGCTATAAGGAGATACCCCATGCCCAAGGGCAGAGAAGCCCCAGCAAAATGGTAGGAGG
Organism: Bison bison bison; assembly: GCF_000754665.1. Taxonomy (NCBI): domain Eukaryota; kingdom Metazoa; phylum Chordata; class Mammalia; order Artiodactyla; family Bovidae; genus Bison; species Bison bison. The sequence continues at coordinate 10,451,333 of NW_011494708.1, read as the reverse complement.
GGCAAAATCTCTTTTAGAATCAAACCCCATAACCCACCAGAGATGCTCAGAAGGCTCAAACATATGTTGTGCACACCAGGACCCAGAGATCACACAGAGACTGAGACAGAATTGTGTGTGAATGTCTCCTGAGGAGGTACAGGTCAGCAGTGGACTGCTGTGGGCCAGGGGCTGTAGGTGCAGTAAAGCTGGGTATGGCATAAACCTCTTGGAGGAGATCACTATTAACCCACCATAGACCTAAGAGAACTTACACTGGACTGGGGGAACAGACTCTGGGAGGGCACAAACAAAATTTCAGCACACTGGGATCCAGGAGAAAGGAGCAGTGACCCCCAAAAGACTGACCCAGACTTGCCTGTGTGTGTTCAGGAGTCTCTGGTGGAGGCATGGGTCAGCCATGGCCTGCTGCAGGGTCCAGGGCACTGAGTGTAGCAGTGCCTGCATGGGACCATTTGAAGGAGGTCAACATTATCTTCATTACATTTACCATAGTTTGGCCTCAGGTAAATTAACAGGGAAGGAACACAGCCTCCCCCTTTCACATAAAATTGGATTAAATGTTTATTGTGCATGGCCCCGCACATCAGAACAAACACAGTTTCCCCCTCAGTCAGTTTCTCCCATCAGGAAATTTCCTTAAGCCTCTTATCCTTCTCCATCAGAGGGCAGACAGTCTGAAAACCAAATCCAAGTTTTCGACTCTTGTGACCCCACTAACTGCAGCACACCAGTCCTCCCAGTCCATCACCAGCTCCTGGAGTTTACTCAAACTCATGTCCATTGAGTCGGTGATGCCATCCAACCATCTCATCCTCTGTCATCCCCTTCTCCTCCCGCCTTCAATCTTTCCTAGCATCAGGGTCTTTTCAAATGAGTCAGTTCTTCACATCAGTTGGCCAAAGTATTGGAGTTTCAGCTTCAGCATCAGTCCTTCCAATGAACACTCAGGACTGATCTCCTTTAGCATGGACTGGTTAGATCTTCTTGCAGTCCAAGGGACTCTCAAGAGTCTTCTCGAACACCACAGTTCAAAAGCATTAATTCTTTGGTGCTCAGCTTTCTTTATAGTCCAACTCTCACATCCATACATGACTACTGGAAAAACCATAGCCTTGACTAGATCGACCTTGGTTGGCAAAGTAAGGTCTCTGCTTTTTAATATGTTGTCTAAGTTGGTCATAGCTTTTCTTCCAAGGAACAAGTGTCTTTTAATTTCGTGTCTGGAGTCACCATCTGCAGTAATTTTGGAGAACCCCAAAATAATATCTGTCACTGTTTCCACTGTTTACCCATCTATTTGCCATGAAGTGATGGGACCAGATACCATAATCTTAGTTTTCTGAATGTTGAGCTTTAAGCCAACTTTTTCACTTTCCTCTTTCACTTTCATCAGGAGGCTCTTTAGTTCTTCTTTGCTTTCTGCCTTAAGGGTGATGTCATCTGCATATCTAAAGTTATTGCTATTTCTCCCAACAATCTTGATTCCAGCTTGTGCTTCATCTAGTCCAGCATTTCTCATGATGTATGCTGCATATAAGTTAAATAAGGAGGGTGACAATATATAGCTTGGACATACTTCTTTCCCAATTTGGATCCTGTCTGTTGATTGATGTCCAGTTCTCACTGTTGCTTCTTGACCTGCATACAGATTTTTCAGGAGGCAGATGAGTTGGTCTGGTATTCCCATCTCTTTAAGAATTTTCCACAGTTTGTTGTGGTCCACACAGTCAAAGGCTTTGGCGTAGTCAATAAAGCAGAAGTAGATGCTTTTCTGGAACTCTCTTGCTTTGATGATCCAAAGAATGTTGGCAATTTGATCTCTGGTTCCTTGGCCTTAGGTAAATCCAGCTTGAACATCTGGAAGTTCATAGTACACATACTGTTGAAGCCTGGCTTGGAGAATTTTGAGCATTTCCTTGGTAGCATGTGAGATGAATGCAAATGTGCGGTAGTTTGAGCATTATTTGCCATTGCGTTTCTTTGGGAATGGAATGCAAACTGACCTTTTCCCGTCCTGTGGCCACTGCTGAGTTTTCCAAATTTGCTGGCATACTGAGTGCAGCACTTTCACAGTATCATCCTTTAAGATTTGAAATAGCTCAACTAGAATTCCATCACATCTACTAGCTTTGTTCATAGTGATGCTTCTTAAGGCCCATTTGACTTCACATTCCAGGATGTCTGGCTCTAGGTGAGTGATCACACCATCGTGATTATCTGGGTCATAAATATATTTTTTGTATAGCTCTTCTGTGTATTGTTTCCACCTCTTTTTAATATCTTCTGCTTCTGTTAGGTCCATACCATTTCTGTCCTTTATTCTGCCCATCTTTGCATGAGAAATTCCCTTGGTATCTCTAATTTTCTTGAATAGATCGCTCATCTTTCCCATTCTATTTTTTCCTCTATTGTTCTGCATTGATCACTGAGGAATGTTTTCTTATTTCTCCTTACTATCCTTTGGAACTCTGCTAAAATGGGTATATCTTTCCTTTTCTCCTTTGTTTTTCACTTCTCTTCTTTTCACAGCTATTTGTAAGGCTTCCCCAGAAAGCCATTTTGCTTTTTTGCAATTCTTTTCCATGAGAATGGTCTTGATCCCTGTCTCCTATACAATGTAGTGAACCTCCGTCCATAGTTCATCAGGCACTCTATCAGATCTAGTCACTTAAATCTATTTCTCACTTCCACTGTATAATCATCAGGGATTTGATTTAGGTCATACATGAACTGTCTGGTGGTTTTCCCTACTTTCTTCAATGTATATATGAATTTGGGAATAAGGAGTTCGTAATCTGAGCCACAGTCAGCTCCTGGTCTTGTTTTTGCTGACTGTATAGAGCTTCTCCATCTTTTTCTGCAAAGAATATAATCAATCTGATTTCAGTATTGACCTTCTGGTGATGTCCATGTATAGAGTCTTCTCTTGTGTTTTTGGAAGAGGGTGTCTGCTATGACCAGTGAGTTCTCTTGGCAAAACTGTTTAGCCTTTGCCCTGCTTCATTCTCTACTCCAAGCCCATATTTGCCTGTACTCTTGACTTCCTACTTTTGCATACTAGTCCTCTATAATAAGAAGGACATCTTTTTTGGTGTTAGTTCTAGAAGGTCTTGTAGGCCTTCATAGAACCATTCAACTTCAGCTTCTTCATCATTATTGGTTGGAGAGTAGACTGGATTAAGGTTTAGCATGATAAAAATGTCTGTACTTAGAGATTGCTACTAAAAGTATTTATTTGGTTTTGTTACCAGAGCAGGGTATCAGAAAACTAAAAATAATATATCCACTGCAGTATAACAAAGTATTCCAACATTTAGCAGCTTAAAAGAAACCCCCAGATTTATCATCCAACAGCTTCTTTGGGTTAATAATGACCTAGCCAAGTGGTCTGACTCTTGGTTTTTCATAAAGTTCAAGTCAAAGACTTCAAAGTATCAGCCAGAGATTCAGTGCTTGACTAAGACTAAGGATCTATTTCCAAGAGAATTGGATCACATGGACTTTCCTCACCACATGGCCCTCTCCAGCAGGTTGTTTCACAGCCCTCAGTGCAGGCAGCTAACTTTCCCCAGAGTGAATTGAGAGAGAAAAAGAGAGACACAGATACACAGAGAGATGGAGTGAGGATATAAAACATGGACTGATTTTATGGGACATTTTTATTTTTCATGCTATAAATATCACACATCACTTTCATTCATATTCCATGATCCAGATCTAAGATAGTTCAGTTCAGTCGCTCTGTTGTGTCTGACTGTTTGTGACCCATGGACTGCAGCATGCCAGGCCTCCCTGTCCATCACCAACTCCCAGAGCCTACTCAAACTCATGTCTACTGTGTCAGTGATGCCATCCAACCATCTCATCCTCTTTCATCCCCTTCTCCTGCCCTCAATCTTTCCCAGGATCAGGGTCTTTTCAAATGAGTCAGCTCTCCGCATCAGGTGGTCAAAGTATTGGTTTCAGCTTCAACATCAGTCCCTCCAATGAACACCCGGGACTGATCTCCTTTACGATGGACTGGTTGGATGTCCTTGCAGTCCAAGGGACTCTCAAGAGTCCTCTCCAACACCACAGTTCAAAAGAATCAATTCTTCAGTGCTCAGCTTTCTTCACAGTCCAACTCTCACA
>NW_011494708.1:10416808-10447099 GCF_000754665.1 Bison bison bison | reverse complement strand
GTGCTCAGCTTTCTTCACAGTCCAACTCTCACACCCATACATGACTACTAGAAAAACCATAGCCTTGACTAGACGGACCTTTGTTGGCAAAGTAATGTCTCTGCTTTTTAATATGCTGTCTAGGTTGGTCATAACTTTCCTTCCAAGGAGCAAGCATCTTTAAACTTAGTGGCTTCAATCACCATCCGCAGTGATTTTGGAGCCCAGAAAAATAAAGTCCGCCACTGTTTCCACTGTTTTCCCATCTATTTGCCATGAAGTGATGGGACCGGATGCCATGATCTTAGTTTTCTGAATGTTGATGGTTCAAAAATCAGTAAAAGAGGCTGAAAATTTAAATTGTAACTCCAGATAAAAAAAGTTTATTTCTTACAACTAAAATTTCTCTTCCTACTTGTCCATGTACTTTGATACACTTATTCATAATTTATGCTCATTTAATGTAAAATTCCTACATTAGTTCAAGTTCCATGAAGGTGGAACTAGCATTTCTCTTATAATTTATGACACAAATAACTGTTCAGAAAATATAAATAAAGGGCAAAAAGATTCAACTGAATTAGAAATATGAATACATAGTTAAATGTTGGTTAGAATACATAATAAATATTGGGATTTCCAGTTATTGCTTCCAAATTTTGCATGATAGATAGCCCACATATGTGTATATATTTAAAAATATACATTTGCATTATTATGTATTATATATGAGTATGTATATATTGTATATTATACATGTGTGTGTGATTGTATAAGACATTAGTCTGAAAGCAGCTTTTTCATTTAACTCTAAGCACAGATATATACACGCTACATATTGTCTATGATGTTTGATATTTACTCACCCATCCAGTAGGTGCTTCACATGCTTTATCTAACTTCATTCCCAAAAGAACCTTATAGTATAAATAACCCCATGGAGAAACTGAAGCACAAGGAGTTTTTTGAAACTTGTCATACATCATGCTTTTAAATAGTAGAGCAGAGATTCAAGCTTTCATTGTCTCATTCCTAAATCTAAGTGCTGAACCATTCTGCTAACCTATCTTACTTTAGCAGAAGTTCTACCTAGCTAAACACTTATTGTGATCCAGACACAGAGTAAATATGTTGTTGATATACATTATTTAATTATCACAATTTTATAATACATAATGCTATCCCCATTTTTCAGACTCTGTAAATGTGACTAATAAATTTTGAATATACCCCTGAAAATTACAGAGTAGCAAGCAAAAAAGCAAGTATTTAAATTCATATCTTTATGACTCAGAACCAGGCTTCCAACTGCAACACATTACTGCAATAATGAAGATATCTCTATTTGTAATATTTTTGCTAAAAAGAACAACTACTTAAATACCCAGTGTTTCATTTATCACATTGTTGGGTTCAAAATATTGATTTTAAGAAAATAAACCAAAGAAATTGTTGTGTATTCTTTTGTATTTTTATATGCCTAGAAATTTCCCTTTTAGTTGTTGATTTATTTAATTCACTAAGACTTGACTTAAATAAGTAAGCTATCTTACTTTTAGAATCTAATCAGATCAGATCAGATCAGTCGCTCAGTTATGTCCGACTCTTTGCCACCCCATGAATCGCAGCACACCAGGCCTCCCTGTCCATCACCAACTTCCGGAGTTCACTGAGACTCACGTCCATAGAGTCAATGATGCCATCCAGCCATCTCATCCTCTGTCGTCCCCTTCTCCTCCTGCCCCCAATCCCTCCCAGCATCAGAGTCTTTTCCAATGAGTCAACTCTTCGCATGAGGTGGCCAAAGTACTGGAGTTTCAGCTTTAGCATCATTCCTTCCAAAGAAATCCCAGGGCTGATCTCCTTCAGAATGGACTGGTTGGATAAGGATTTGCTAAATACTGAGACACAGTACTTCACAAATTTGTTGCCTTCAAAATATTGATACTTAATGGATAATACTTTCCCTGGTACAGGAGATAAGTAATATGAGGCATACAGATAAAAGTAGAGTGATTGTAAAGGTTAGAGAATCAACTTTTTTTTGCAGTAATTATTACCTGAGAATTTTGTCAAGAAACAATATAATTGTCTTTGGCAAGAATTAATGTTGTGAGGTTAATATGTAAATTCAGAATGAAAATATGCTGAGATATTTTCTTATTCTTTTAAGTCATAGCATTTTTTGGCTGCTCAGTCCAATTCCTTTTCACTGTGGTACAGGATGTACCCTTAATAAGGTAAGTAATTATTTATTCTACACAGGAAGTGATGTGATGATGGATGCACAGCACTGGAGTACACATCTTGATGAACAATTTCAATTAGGGCAATTTTAAGGAATTCATGAATTAAGCTTGAATGATGTAGACTTTGGAATCAAAGAGATTGGACTTGTATCTTTTTTGAGGTGGAGCTTAAAACAGCAGCAGATTTTTATTTTTCTCAAAATCTGTAATTTTGTTGTTGTTGCTCTAAAGAGATAGCTCATCTCTGCTCTGTGAAGAATCACTGAGAGACTTACATGGGTGCAGAGTCTACTTTCAAGTGGCTCCTGTACATGGTTGGGAATTTGGTGCTGTTGTTGGCTGGGAGCCCATCCTGGGCTTTGCTCCACAGGACTGGAATTTCCTTACACCATGTTCTGGGAGCAAGCAGAGACAGGAATGCAAGTCACCAGCCTTTTAAAGACCAGGCCTGGAAGCCTGTTGACTATCATTTGCATCATATTCTATTGGTCATGCAGCCATGGAATCTATCTAGATTCAAGGGGAGGGGATATGGCTCCCACCATCACCATCTCTATTCCTCTGCCTCCAACTCCAGCCATTTCATGTGCCCAGATTCCTACCATAAAACAAATGATTATCAATGGACTTGTATCTTGACTTGCCATTTATTAGCTTTGTCCCCAGGATAAGTTACTGAACATCTCAACTTCACTCTCTGTGTATATAAAATTATCATTCCTGCATATTTAGAATTGATAAAAATATTACTAATATCAGGCACTTGATAAAATTTGCTTCCTTTCTTTTTTAATCCTTCAAAATCATTACTTCAGATATCTGAAATATTATATCTTCAACTTCCACATTCATCTTTTCAAAACTGAGAAATCATCAATCCCATGCAGAGATTTTAGTTTTAGTCCTAATAACATCTTAGCCTCACAGGAGATATTTTGGAAGTATTGACACCCCATCAAGAAAAGGAGCCAGTCACCTTTTATATTCTTCAGGGATTGAGAAGAAGAAATCATTCCACATAAAATGTCAAGCTGAACATTTCCATTACAATTTTTAAAAAGCCCATGCAAACTGGGACCAAGAATTGAGTCAGAATTTAGATCTGTAAAAGTAACTTTCTTTTTTCTACTTGCAAGTTTAGAATTACAAAACATCTCACTCCAAAGATGTTGCTTTCAGCATCTGGAGATATTTTATTTCATCAAAATTCCTTCTTCCTATATTTTCAACTTTTTTTTTGTTGTTGCTGCTGCTTACTTTGTGTTAAAGATAAAGTGAAAGTGAAAGTCACTCAGCTGTGCCTGACTCTTTGCGACACCATGGACTATACAGTCCATGGAATTCTCCAAGCCAGAATACTGGAGTGGTCAACCTTTGCCTTCTCCAGGGGATCTTCCCAACCCAGATCTCCTGCATTGTAGCCATATTCTTTACCAACTGAGCCACAGGGAAGCCTGTGTTAGATAAAAAATATATCCAAATTGCTCTCATTTGAAAATAAACATAACTCTCTTAACCTCATCTTTTCTTCTTAATCCTGCTGTGTCTTTCTCATTGCCTTCCTGTTATAGTTTAATGAGCAAGTGGTCTATTTTCTCAGTTTTGTTTCCATGTCCTTTTGCCTTTTCACTCCACGAAATCTACTTCCGGCCTGATATTTACAGATGCCTTCTAATTGTGAAATTCAAAAGCTAATTTATTTTTTATATCTCAGTCTGTTTCACACTCTCACTTACTTTCAATACTACCCTGACTTTTGTGCAAGAGGTTTTTTTCCCCTTTTCCTGCCTTTCTAACTCCTCTTTGCACATCATATTATGTTTCTCTGACTTCTGCTCGCAATGATTTTCTTTGTACAACCTCATCAGTTCCCTAGACGTCAAATTATCCCCAGTATACTGATGGTTAACAATACTGTTGTTCCCAAACCCAGAACACTCTTTTGAGTTCTAAATTTATATACCTGATTTTCTACTGGATGATTCAACCTGGATGTGAAATGGACATCTCAGGTTCAAGATGATAAAAATTGAATTCATTCTTTCCTCAGATTTGCAGTTTTTCTCCATTTGAAAACTGTTTAAATCACTGAGATAGCTTCCAAAGGCAGAAACCAGTATTTGATATATTCCATATCCCCATCCACCTTATTCATCCCTTTAATCATCAAAGCATGTATATTGGCTGCCCAGTTTATACTTTCTACTGTGTTGGTTGTTTGGGATATAATGATAAGCAAGATAAATAGTAACTTCTCTCATAGCACTCAGGAGCTAGTTAGAAGAAGGTAGACAATGGATAAGTAACAAAATAATTTTAGATGACAGAAAGTAGCAAAAATATTAAGCATAGTGGGTAATAGGTACATCATTTATGTCTCTGAAAAAAAGTTAACATTTTTAAAATGTATCTCCCCAATATGGTGATATTAGGAGGTGGAGCCTTTGAGTAGTAATCAAGATTAGATGAATTTATAAGAGTGGAGCCCACACAAGTACAGTTACTGTTTTTATGAGTCATGAGAGATTTCCCTTCCTGTGTCTGCTCTCAGCCATGTTAGGATCCAGCAAGAAGTTGGCAGTCTACAACCCAGAAGAGGATTCTAATCAGAACCCAGCCAGGATGGTACCCTGATTTCAGTCTTGCAGCTTCCTGAACTATGAGAAATACATTTCTGTTGTTTATAAGTCACCCAGCCTTTGGTACTTTATTATAGCAGCCTGAGCTGATGAAGATAGCTGTCAACTCAAGATCTCTCCTCAGTTCATGAAGGATGCTGGACTTCAGCCACTGAGTCTAAGTTCCAGATGGCAGAAAACAAAGCAGAGAAAAGACGGAAGAGGTGCATACCATAGGAGTTAAAACCTTTCAATAACGTTCCTGAAGACACCAAAAATCTTGTTCCTTTAATTCTAATTGGCTACATCATGCTAAAAGGGATGCTATCCTTTTGGCATTTCCATTGCTACTTCAAATGAAGTCATGTTATTAAGGAAAGCATGATGGTAGGAGCAGGGCAGGCAGATATCTCTGCCACTTAAGAGACATTGGTTAGCCTTAGTTGGGTTGAGAGGAGCTCTCTGAAGGAGTAGAATCTCTGCATATATTTTTAATCATCATATGCTACTAGTTTCATCCTTTCAACAAACCATTTTGAACTAGCCTCTATTCCCTTTACCCCACCCTCTATTAGTAAAAGTCCTCACTGCTTCTCCCCTCTCTTACAGCATCTTCTCCCAGCTAGTCTCCTGTCTCAAGTCTGATCAACACTGAATCAGCCCCTTATGATGCTGTCCAAAAGCATGTTGAGATACAAATCTGATTCTTGAACTTCCTTGATGAAAATATTTTAAGGATTTCCATTGATTCAAGGCATTATCTACATAAATCTTTCTGGAAAATCTCCCTAATCACCCAATGTTTTACTTTTTTCTCCTTCTTCCCCTAAATTCTAACCTCTAGGCATGAATAATAGCTTTAAAAATGCGAGTGTTTCTCATCCCCCCCAACAACTATTTGAAAAATATTGACTTTCTTCCAAGTATAGCCTTCTTTTATCTATTTCTAGAAAATAGATACACACTTATTCTTTATAATTCACTCAGTTGTAACTTATTTGTTTAAGCTCTTCCTGAATACCATACTTTCACACCATGTCCCTAATTTTAAACATAAAATACATTGCTGAAGCTCTAATACTTATTATTAATTTTTATTGTTCCAACTACTGATCTGCCATCATAAACTACAAGCTATCTGAGAGTAAGGATTATGGCTTTTATTTCTGAATCCAATTACCTTTTCCTGAGCACATTTTGAATACTTAGTAAGGTTTTCCTGAGTGAATTAAATTCATTAGCCTACCAGGCTGAAAATCTTAGTTATTTTCTGCTCTTAATCAATTCTTAGTGATGACATCACTTTTTATTTATGCTATTTCTACAGCTCCTTTTCATCCATCCTATTTGCTACTTCAACTATTTATTTCTATGTTCAGCACATATTTGAATCATTACAAGATCATAAATTGATTTCCTTTCCTTTATTTTCTCACCATCTTGATTGTTTTTATTTGCTATTGACACATCACATATATTACCATTACTGGCACCAAGTTTAAATAATCCCCAATTTCTCAGTTAAGTTCATTTATCACAGCATGACATTTACAAGTTTTAAAGAATTAGTTTTGTATTCTCTTAGGCTCATATTTTATCTTCACCTCTGCCTCTGCTATCCTGTCTACCTTCTGGTCTTTGTCCAAAGGGGCATCTCTAGGAAGAAGGCATCACTGAGCATGAGGCATTCCATCAGAGATTTCAGTTTTGTGGATGGTGTGGTGATACACCTTGGGGATGTGAGTGAGGTCAGTGGCACATAAAGCAGATGACCCAAAAGGCCCTGAAAGTTTCATGGGAGACTGAACTATTAGGTAGACATGACAGGCTGGTTCCAGCAATGCATTTTTCCATTAAAACTATATCTGGAAAGGATGAGGTGGGGCAGGGGGTTCTAATTTGAAAGTGAATTTAGGCATTGTTATTTTATGTGATGCTAAGGAAAGAAACCCTTGTCTAGGACTGAGACAGAAGGAAAAAAAAAACATAAAAAAGATAACTTAGTGATGGATTTTTAAAGTGTTTGTTTTGGCTGTTTTTAAAACCTCGCTTAAATATGTTTGCAGATTTTAAAATAGTATTTATCTAACTTCTTTTGGAGATTCTTCTATAAGAACTCATATGTAGTTCTTAAGTACATAACTGTAACCTACAATGTTAATTTTATTAACATATAGTGATATATATATTATATATGTAATTATATATACATAACATGCAGCAAATATATATTATATATTTTATTAACATGCAGTGATATAATACAGTGATGCATTATATAAAAAAATACACAATTTTTAAAAAGCTGTGTGTGAGATAGACTTTAATGTATTGCAGCATGTGTGAAATAAAATAGTCTCTTAGTAAAAGAAATCCACAGGAGTCTTAAGAGATCATGCACTTGGTTTTTCATTTTTGGTAGCAGAGGATGCTTTGGCTTGCCAACGGGAGAAAAAAAAAATCCTCCCTCAATTCCCCCTGGGGTTTTGCTTTATCCTGTAGCAACAAAACATCATCTGTCAAAAAAAAAAAAAAAAACACATCATCTGTCTCTCCTAAATTGTCAGAGTGATAAAAATGCTTATAAATGCATCCCTCCTTCAAAACCAAAGGCAAATAGTCCCTCCTCCATGAAGCTGTCCCTAAGCTCATCAGCCAGACTGATCTCACCCACCAGTTGTCCCATAGTATTTGGTTTGTACATTTTGAAATTTACCAAACTCTCTTCAGTTGTATTTGGTTAGACCATATTGGTCCTTCTACTTCTGTAGTAGTCTTTAGACATTCAGTTAGAAATATTTAGCTCAGTGTCTTGCACCAAGCCTAGTGCATTGTCTGGCACACGATTTTTGCCCTGAGGCAGTACTCTACTGATTAAACACCTGGAATCTGGGGTCTGGTTGATTGAATGTGATTGCTGACTCTGCTCTTCACCAGCAGTACAACCTTAGGCAAACTGCTTAAGCACTTTGTTCTGTGAGTCTCTTTATCTCTAAAATGGAGAGATATGGATACACATATAATAGGATTGTTTGAAGTTACCAGTGAGATAAATGGATACAATGGGCAGAGTTTGTATACTTATTAAGTAGCCATAAATATTACCCATTGTTATTACGTTCTTTTTGAATTGATATAACATGTCAGGCCCGTTAATCAAGGCAAATTGGAAGTAGTCAAACAAGAGATGACAGAGTGAATGTCGACATTCTAGGACAGCGAACTCAAATGGACTGGAATGGGTGAATTTAACTCAGATGACCATTATATCTACTACTGTGGGTAGGAATCCCTCAGAAGAAATGGAGTAGCCATTATGGTCAACAAAAGAGTCCGAAATGCAGCACATGGATGCAATCTAAAAAACAACAGAATGATCTCTGTTCGTTTCCAAGGCAAACCATTCAATATCACGGTAATCCAAGTCTATGCCCCAACCAGTAACGCTGAAGAAGCTGAAGTTGAACAGTTCTATGAAGACCTACAAGACATTTTAGAACTAACACCCAAAACAGATGTCCTTTTCATTATAGGGGACTGGAATGCAAAAGTAGGAAGTTAAGAAACACCTGGAGTAACAGGCAAATTTGGCCTTGGAATACGGAACGAAGCAGGGCAAAGACTAATAGAGTTTTGCCAAGAAAATGCCCTGGCCATAGCAAACACCCTCTTTCAACAACACAAGAGAAGACTCTACACATGGACATCACCAGATGGTCAACACCGAAATCAAATTGATTATGTTCTTTGCAGCAAAAGATGGAGAAGCTCTATACAGTCAACAAAAACAAGACCGGGAGCTGACTGTGGCTCAGATCATGAACTCCTTATTACCAAATTCAGACTTAAACTGAAGAAAGTAGGGAAAATCACTAGACCATTCAGGTATTACCTAAATCAAATCCCTTATGATTATACAGTGGATGTGAGAAATAGATTTAAGGGCCTAGATCTGATAGATAGAGTGCCTGATGAACTATGGACTGAGGTTCCTGACATTCTATAGGAGACAGGGGTCAAGACCATCCCCATGGAAAAGAAATGCAAAAAAGCAAAATGGCTGTCTGGGGAGGCCTTACAAATAGCTGTCAAAAGAAGAGAAGTGAAAAGCAAAGGAGAAAAGGAAAGAGATAAGCATCTGAATGCAGAGTTCCAAAGAATAGCGAGAAGAGATAAGAAAGCCTTCCTCAGCGATCAATGCAAAGAAATAGAGGGAAACAACAGAATGGGGAAGATGAGAGATCTCTTCAAGAATATTAGAGATACCAAGGGAATATTTCATGCAAAGATGGGCTAAGTAAAGGACAGAAATGGTATGGACCTAACAGAAGCAGAAGATATTAAGAAGAGGTAGCAAGAATACACAGAAGAACTGTACAGAAAACATCTTCACGACCAAGATAATCACGATGGTGTGATCACCCACCTAGAGCCAGACGTCCTGGAAAGTGAAGTCAAGTGGACCTTAGAAAGCATCACTACGAACAAAGCTAGTGGAAGTGATGGAATTCCAGTTGAGCTATTTCAAATCCTGAAAGATGATGCTGTGAAAGTGCTGCACTCAATATCCCAGCAAATTTAGAAAACTCTGCAGTGGCCCCAGGACTGGAAAAGATCAGTTTTCATTCCAATCCCAAAGAAAGGTAATGCCAAAGAATGCTCAAATTAATGCACAATTGCACTCATCTCACATGCTAGTAAAGTAATGCTCAGAATTCTCCAAGCCAGGCTTGGATACAATATCCGCCAGCATACGTGAACCATGAACTTCCAGATGTTCAAGCTGGTTTTAGAAAAGGCAGAGGAACCAGAGATCAACTTGCCAACATCCGCTGGATCATGGAAAAAGCAAGAGAGTTCCAGAAAAACATCTATTTCTGCTTTATTGACTATGCCAAAGCCTTTGACTGTGTGGATCACAATAAACTGGAAAATTCTGAAAGAGATGGAATACCAGACCACCTGATCTGCCTTTTGAGAAATCTGTATGCAGGTCAGGAAACAACAGTTTGAACTGGACATGGAACCACAGACTGGTTCCAAATAGGAAATGGAGTACGTCAAGGTTGTATATTGTCACCTTGCTTGTTTAACTTATATGCAGAGTACATCATGAGAAATGCTGGACTGGAAGAAACACAAGCTGGAATCAAGATTGCCGGGAGAAACATCAATAACCTTGGATATGCAGATGACACCACCCTTATGGCAGAAGGTGAAGAGGAACTAAAAAGCCTCTTGATGAAGGTGAAAGAGGAGAGTGAAAAAGTTGGCTTAAAGCTCAACATTCAGAAAATGAAGATCATGGCATCCGGTCCCATCACTTCATGGCAAATAGATGGGGAAACAGTGGAACGGTGTCAAACTTTATTTTTTGGGGCTCCAAAATCACTGCTGATGCTGACTTCAGCCATTAAATTAAAAGACATTTACTCCTTGGAAGGAAAGTTATGACCAACCTAGATAGCATATTCAAAAGCAGAGACATTACTTTACCAACAAAGATCTGTCTAGTCAAGGCTATGGTTTTTCCAGCGGTCATGTATGGATGTGAGAGTTGGAATGTGAAGAAGGCTGAGTGCCGAAGAATTGATGCTTTTCAACTATGGTGTTGGAGAAGACTCTTGAGAGTCCCTTGGACTGCAAGGAGATCCAACCAGTCCATTCTGAAGGAGATGAGCCCTGGGATTTCTTTGGAGGGAATGATGCTGAAGCTGAAACTCCAGTGATTTGGCCATCTCATGCGAAAAGTTGCCTCATTGGAAAAGACTCTGATGCTGGGATGGATTGGGGGCAGGAGGAGAAAGGGACGACAGAGGATGAGATGGCTGGATGGCATCACTGACTCAATGGACTTGAGTCTGAGTGAACTCCGGGAGTTTGTGATGGACAGGGAGGCCTGGCGTGCTGCAATTCATGGGGTCGCAAAGAGTTGGACATGACTGAGCGACTGAACTGAACCTTTAGGAAGCTAAATTTAAATATATCTTCGTTCTTTTTTAAGGCTAAACTCAAGGTTCAGTTTATTTAAAATTGTCTTAGATGCCACTATCTCTATAAAATTGTTTTGTTTCACTGAGCCCTTGTAATGTTTACAGCAGAGACATCACACCAAGCATTTAGTTATGAACAGCTCTGTCTTATTCTCTGATTATTTGGGATTTGCTCCTGATTTGAATATTATGATACAAGTTCTGTGACTCACTTGCACCTGAACTGATACTGGACTGCTGCTGCTGCTGCTGCTAAGTCGCTTCTGTCGTGTCTGACTCTGTGTGACCCCATGGACTGCAGCACACAAGGCTCCTATATCCATGGGATTTTCCAGGCAAGAGTACTGGAGTGGGGTGCCATTGCCTTGGTAAACTCAATTTCTAGCTGGCAACTGACAAAAGAAAATAAAGAAGTTTGAGTTTGGGATGCTTTCCCATTTTATTTTCTCTTTTCCCCTAATCTTCTACATCCCCAGAACTTCAAGCCATGTATCTTCCATTTGGGGACATGTTGTCCTCTTGATTAACAATGTGATCAAGCTTAAAGACCATTCTGTCTGTTGTGTTGGGTAGAAAGTACATGTAACATGATAATATCTCCACGTTGGAAGGGCTGTTACAGTTCTATCCTTAACACTGATTACTGTGCTTCCTGTGAGGGAGGGCCCTCTACCAAGTTACAGGTCATTCCCTTTTGAATTGGCTGCGCTAGGTCTTCCTTGCTGATGGGGCTTTTTCTCTAATTATGGAGAGCAGTGGCTACTCTCTAGTTGTGATGCACAGGCTTCTCATTGTGGTGGCTTCTCTTATTGCAGAGCATGGGCTTTAGGGCTCACAGGCTTCACTAACTGTTGCAATTGGGCTCAGTAGTTTTGGCTCACAGGATCTAGAGCCCAGGCTCAATAGCTCTGGAGCATGGGCTTAGTTACTCCATGGCAAGTGGGATCTTCCCTGAACAGGAATCGAACCTGTGTCTCCTGCATTGGCAGGTGTATTCTTTACAACTGAGCCACCAGGGAAGCCCTTGAATTTTAATTCCTTGAATATTTCTGTTTGGATTAAACTTATTTGTTCCCCCAAAAACATATATGTACAAAACTGTTGTCAGTGTTTCAGAGTCATGCAGAATGTAAGTTCAATTCTCTGTGACATGTTAAATCTGACATTGGAGATTGTTCTCCTATTAACAAATTTTCATATCTCCAGATTGTGGAAAAAATGAATGATGGAGACTTACAAGTAAAATCCTGGACACTTTACTTGCACATGTATCAATAAATTAGTATGTATATAAAATGTTGTATTTTAATATTCAATTCTCATCTGTAACATGACTGAGAATGCAGCCTAGAATGATTATCAATATTGTTCTGGACATTTTATTTCAATTAATACAACCTAAGAAAATGTGTTACATCTTTACTTTGTTTCTATGTTTGCCTCTTTTAACACCTTTATCATTTAGGTGATTCATACTGAGTATATAATTAAAATACTATTTTCTCTAATTGGATTACTATATGTGCACAAACCATTTCAAAACAGAGGGGCACAAAATAACATGATTATTTAGCCCACCATTTTATGTTGGCTAGACAGTTCATCTACTGAAGTCTGAGCCAACTTGACTGACTCTGATGGGCTCCTTCATGGGATGTCATTAGCTGGTGGGTTGGCTGATGCTCAGCTGACTGGAGAAGGTTTCACTCACATGTGAGGCCCTTGCTATATTGTGGATCAGAGCAGCAGAAGGTTTATGCCTCACATTTCTCATTGTGTGTACTTCTTTGTAGGACAATGACAGAACAGTCAAATTAGCAAGAGTGGAAGCTGTTCAGCCTCTGAGGCATAGGCTCAGAAATAGGGCCTATTTTACCTGTTTTCCCCAAACACAGAGGGCCTTATTCTGTTCATCCTGAATTTCTTTCAGGGTACACGCTAGGTCAGCAACTACTTCTTTGGAAAACTGGATTGGAATTGTTTTCCATTCTTTTGTTTATATACTCTTCTTTTCCAAATTGTAAATCCAGTATCACACTCTATGATTTCCTTAGGCTTCCTCATTACTTGACACTGCCCACATTTTCTCTTTGACCCTCTGCTTTCGTGCCAGCCATCCTTTAATTTCAATTTTCTTCTCATCTGTCCACTCTCATCTCATCTTCCTTTATCCATTCATTCAGTTTATAACACTGTCACTACATGACTATTCCTTTAACCACTATCTAACAGTTCTGAAGGGCTTACCACAAGCAGGCACTATTGTATTTTCTTTAAATGTGTTAGGGGAGTTTGTAATTTCCTCGGTTCTGTCTTGCCACAGCAAAAATTTGAAGAGACGGATGGGCCAGTGTTACAGCTGTTTTGTTTGGCAAGCAAAGGAAAACACATCCTCAAGGTGTGAGGGGTGGGCCGACCCAAAAGAAAAGAGAAGAGAGGCCTCAATCTGTCTTGGCTTCCTCCTTTTATATGTTTTTTTTTTTTTTTTTCTCCTTGCCCTGAGCCTGCTGTATGTAAATTGGGCTAGCCAGGAAGCTTGTTTGTTTTACCTGAGATTCTCAATCAGGTCCTGGACCTTCCTTTGTTCTATTTTCATGGGCTTTTTCCTTTCTTTGTCTTTTAGCCACCATCATTCTGGACTCTCTTTTCCTATTCTAACCACCTAACAAATGTCTTAAGTATTCACAACTCTATGAGCCATTTACTATTATTATCCCATTTTGTAGATGAGGAAACTAAGCCAGAGGGAAGTTTCTTACTGTCACACTCCTGACAAGTAGCAGAGTCCCTCGCAGGTTTCATTACTTAAACCACTCCCTTGCCAGTATCACCCTTTTTTGTCTTCTTGTACTTCCCTCTCTTTCTCTTCTACCACTCTTTCTTAGAAAAATTCCAAGTAATTCCTCCTTCTTCAGCTCTAGGTGGGCTTCTGAGCTGATGCTAGTGGTAAAGAACCAGTGCAGGAGATGCAAGAGATTTGGGTTCAATCCCCGGGTCAGGAAGATCCCCTGGAGGAGGACATGGCAACCCACTCCAGTATTCATTCTTCCCTGGAGAATCCCATGGACAGAGGAGCCTGGCAGGCTACAGTCTATAGGATCACAAAGAGTCAGACACGAGTGAAGCGACTTAGCCCACACTCACACGTTTAGGTGACTAAGTGATTCTGGAAAACTATTCTGTAGCTGTACAGACTGATTCTAGTCTCATTGACTAAATTCTTTTTTGGATGCTTAACTAAGGCAGGATCTTCTTCTAGACACATTCAGGTTGCTGGCAGAATTATTTTCCTGGTGGTCATATAATTAAGTTACACATCTTCTTGCTAAATGTCTACCAAGGACTACTCAGCTCCTACAGGCCACTCACAGGTCCCTGTCACATCAACACTTTCCATAGTGGTTCACAGAAGGGCTGTTCAGTTTTTCAAGGCCAACAGGAGAAACTTAACATAAATTTGAAATTATTCATTCAGGAAAGTCCCAATCAAGGTTGAAAGGATTGATTGGATCAGGCATATGAAAGATCAGCATAATCTTTCTTTGGATTCTTTAAAAGAATTTGGGGCCTAAATTCCATATTTAAATCCTTTCCTTCCTCATATAAATTAATCTAATCTTGAGAGCAAAACTAATCTATTTTCTAGCCCTTCCCACACCCAGAAAAGAAAGTGAAAGTGTTAGTTGCTCAGTTGTGTCCCTATGGGCTGTAGCCTGCCAGGGCTATGGTGACAAACATCATTCTGTACAACATCTGAGCAGAGCTGAACTGTCATTATAAGGACCTCTGGACAGCCCACTGCTCTCCCAACACAGAGGAAATCTTCAATATGTTAACCAAAGAAACATCAGAGACCTTCTACATTGGTGAATCCTGGATCTGTTTATTTAGTTAGAGGAGAATATAAAGGTGTTGAGGGGCTAGTGTTTACTGTATATGTTCAGGTCAAACTATAATTCCAGCAGAACAAGGCCAGTTGGTACTGTGAGTGGGAAAGACCAGGGAAGCTTTTAAGAAGATTATAGAGCCCTTTTTGACCCCATGGACTTTAGCCTGCGAGGCTCCTCTGTCCAAGGGACTGTTTAGGCAAGAACACTGGAGTAGGTTGCCATGCCCTCCTACAGGGACTCTTCCCAATCTAGGGGTCGAACTTGTGCTCTCTCTTATATCTCCTGCATTGACAAGTCAGTTCTTTTTTTTTTTTTTTAATAAGAGACCCTGCTTGCGGGGATCCAGCACCTGCACGGAAACCGCCGCAGTCCGCTCGGCCCCGCGCAGCCCACCCGGGCGCCTCGAGGAGGGGTAGGCCCCGTAGAGCCCGCAGGAGGCGCGCCATGACGCTGAGCGCGGCCGGGCGGAGCCCACGCCACGGCCCCGCCCACTCGCGTAGAACGGCAAGTCAGTTCTTTACCACTTGGGAAGTCCATACCCAAGGGGAGAGAACTAAAACAGTGCTTGTACTACAAGGAGTAGGAGTCTCAGAGGCCATCTCAGAACTCTGCCTACTACTGTTTTCTCCATCATAATTTAACATGTTCTAAACTTCTGATCTCTCCTTCCTATCTGACTTCTTGATCCCTCAGTCTGAATGATTTTATTTCTTAGGAGCAAGAATAAAAAAGACATTAAACAGGACCCTATTGTTTATAAAATATGAGTTTCTACACTCATCCTTACCCTTTCTTTCAGAGAAAGAGGTACCATATATACTTTCTAAGGTTAATCTTTTTATCATTATCTGGTATTTTTGAATCCCAACTTTTTAATACAATTTTTACTGACTATAAATACTTTTATTTTCCTCCATCTTTCAATACTTCCTTTTCTGCAAACATCACTACTTTACACAAGTGTTTCTTAATTATTATTCTTGTTGCTGTTATTGTTATCTCCTTATGGAAACTTTTTACAGTTTTTCTTAGTTTTATTCCTTGAAGTTTTAATACCACAGATATACTCTACCTCTCCTTGAGTGTTTTGCGTATCTCAGTGCTTTATACAAAAAAAGAGTAAGAGCTTTTTCATTCCCACTCCTTTGCTAAAAAACTAATTGTGTCCCATGTGGATGATACTGTCCCTTTTATGAATATACTGTGGTGACTTTGACCTTTCTACCTGTTCTCCAACCCTCCTTCTCTTCATGATGGAAATACTTGAAGGACGAACAGCTAACCTCCCACCCATATCACAGCTCCCTGTAATTTCTCTTCTGCCCTTACCATTTTTATTGAATTTTTCACAAAGGTCAACACTGTCTTATTCTTTGCTTAATCTAATAGACACATTTTAGTCCTTATCATACTTGAACTCTTTTTGACATTTACAATGTTGATCTTTTCTTTCCTTTGTGAGACTGTTCTTCCATGTCAACCTGGAAAGCAGTGTTTCCACTGTGACTTGTTTCATTCTCTTCTCTGGGCCATGTGTTTCCCTATGTTCTAGTGTTCTATTTTGAACTTCTTTTTTACCTTTCTATGTGTTGTGAGTCCTCTCATCTCAGGCCTTCAACTACCAGTTCTATGCTTATAATGGGACTCAATCACTCCAGCCAAATCTCTCTTTGGATCTTCAGATGTGCACATCTTCCTGACTCTCAGGCCCACAAATATTTCAGATCCAGCATTCAAATCTCAAGTTCTGATTCCTGCCTGCATTCCCTATGTTTATAAATTGCATTATTTTCAGTATAACTGATATGACAGAAAACTGAAGACCTTCCTTCTTAATCATTCCCTCTCTTTCAGTCCCCATGACAAATTGTTCATGTATAACAAGATAAAATACACTGACACTATTTTATTTTAATCCTTGTTCTAAATCATCTGAATCAAAGCATCAAAATTAACCCATTGGTAAAAGTTTTTGTCTCCAATCTCTTCCAGCCCATCATTTGTACTATAGCCAGACTCATCTTTTAAAATATAAATCTGATCATGTTGCAGTTTCTCTTAACCATTCAAACCATTATTCCATTATTTTGGATTCAGAATAAAACGCAATATATTTTATCAGTGAATTCTCTTGCCTGTCCCCAAATCTTCTGTTACAAAATGCATGTCTGTAAGAACTACATCACATATATATATATATATCTGTCTTTTTTTTTTTTTTTAATGCAGTCAACTGGTTTTATTTAGAGCTTTCAACTTACATGGGAATTTGGTCAGTTCATTGCAATTCTGTCCCATCAGTAGTTTGTTTTCATCTATTTTATTTTATTATTTTTAGTTTCTCTTGTGAAAAGAAATAGTTTCTGAAAAATCCAACTTGAATTTCCTCAACCTGCGTTTTCAGCAGGGCTGAATCTAAATTCCAGGGGTTTATTTTTCCTCAATCCTCATGGAAGTCAGTGCTGAATATTCATGGGAAGGACTGATGCTGAAGTTGAAACTCCAATAATTTGGCCACCTGATGTGAAGAACTGACTCACTGGAAAAGACCTTGATTCTGGGAAAGAAGGCAGGAGGAAAAGGGGATGGCAGAAGATGAGATGGTTGGACGGCATCACTGACTCGATGGACATGAGTTTGAACAAGCTTCAGGTGTTGGTAATGGACAGGGAAGCCTGGCGTGCTGCAGTCCATGGGGTCACAAAGAGTTGGACTCAACTGAGCAACTGAACTGAACTGGTTTTGCCTAATGACCTGGGGGAGAGACAGCATCTCAGGCTTAATCCTGGTCATCTATCCAAACTGACATCACCAGCCAGTGCTGTCAAAGTAAGATCACAGTCAGCTTGCTAGCTCCTTTATTTATTTATTTATTTATTTTTGAATACTTTACTCTGGCTTCAGGGTCCCACTCCATATATGTTCCTTGATGGTTCTCAATGTCACATCCATGTCCCTTTTACTCAGAAAACTTATTGTGAAGCCTACAGGGACTCTGTAAGGTAGATTCAGGTCTGTAAGTTTGACACAAAATTCATAGATAGCATGTTCTTTCTAATCTACTCTTCTGTGTTAAGGTGGCTCAAGGTTCTTAACAAGGGATCTGATTCCTCGGAAAACTGCAGTTGAGAAGCAGGATCTTCATGCCTAGATATTTATTACATAACTTTGTACTGTTTTGCTCTAGAATTAACTTTGGCATCTTGCTACACAATTTCTTATCAGATTTCATCAGCTATTAACTGACTTGTTTCCCTTAAACTCCATCTCTGAATTTCTCTACTTCCCTTGAGCTCCAAATCAGAATTTCTGGGGTGAGGGATTTGGATAAATGTGTAGCTGATTTTTCTGGGCATTATGGTAATCAAGATAAACAGGATCTGAAATTTAGCTTCCATTCCACTCTAGAAACCTCATACCTTGGTTAAAGGGTAGCAGGAGGAGGGATACTTTTTGACAGTATGTCTGCTTGAAGGAAGTAATTCTTCATAATCACATTAAATTATTATATTTGCTTATAGAAGTCTCTTATACACACAGTCAAGTTCTAATAAAATTGAATAACTTACTGTTATCAAATGTACCCTGCTCTCCAGTGCTTGGGTGACTTATATATCAGTACATAATTGTTCTACTCCTCTTTGATTGCTGAACAATTCATATACCTCCTTCAAAATTTAACTAAGGGGTCATATCATTGAGGAAGACTTTAAACATTTCTTCTCTCTTATTTTGGCCCATAATTGCTTCTCTGATCATGGTGCTTCTCCATTTAGAGTTGTTTAAAGTATCTAGTGAGTTAATATATGTGGCCTGTTCAACCACATGTTCCTGGTATATACTCAGCACTCAATAACATAGTGCCATATACATTTCAGTGCACAAAAGTATTGCTTAAATAGTCAATGATTAATTGGATGAATATTCTAAAATGTTATAAATCTTCACTCTGAATATCTCTGTTAAAATCTCACACAACTTTGAAAGCCTGGCTCCCATCCAGTTTGTCCTCCATCAACTGATCTCCAACTTTTCCACTTTCCTCTACAACTCTCTTGAAATTAATCTGTCCTTGTTCTTACTACAAAATAATTTTTATGTTCCTTGTTACAATAATGAATATAGTTTGCATTTTATTGTTTAAGTATAGAACTACCTCTCCCATTCTCTTAGTTTTTAGATTGGGTAGCTTATAAGTCACATTTTTTTTTTTTTCTCTTTTTAGATAGGTATATATTGGTATTGATTTTTTTTTTTTAATGTTGAACGATATGGGAAAAGAAAGAATTTAAAGGACAGCCTAGAAGATTCTTTACATAGGCCCAAAACTTTGATACCACAAATAGGATGCATTTAGGAGGTGGGGTTTTTAGGAGATGATTATGTTTAGATGAAGTTGTGAGCATGGAGCGCCCATGATGGGATTCATGTCCTTGTAGCAGGATGAGGAAAACCAAGTTCTCTCTCTCTCCACCATATAAGAATTCACCAAGATGTCATCCCTCCTGATTCCTGGGTTGGGAAGATCTCCTGCAGGAGGGCATGGCAACTCACTCCAGTATTCTTGTCTGGAGAATCTCATGGACTGAAGAGCCTGGAGGGCTATGGTCCATGGGATGGCCAAGAGTCAGACACAGCTGAGGTGACAGCACCTACACACAAAAGGATGCAGAAACCGTGTGAGAATTCACCAAGAAGGCATCCTCCATGCCTCCCTTGGTGAAAGGTCCTCACCAAGAACTGAATTGGCCAGCACCTTGGCCTTGGATTTCCCAGCCTCCAGAACTGTAAGATATAAATGTCTATCATTTAAGTCACTGAGCCTATAGTGTTTTTGTTATAGCAGCCTTAAATGACCAAGACAATAAAATGATGTTTTGTTGTTTTAAGGTTCTATGTTTGTAGTAATTTGTCACATATGAGTATCAATCTAATAAGCTATTTTTAATGAAAAGATAAGATACTTTGTTTTCTTGGTGAGACTTACATACATCTCTGGTCTGTGGCTGCCTAAAGAGCACTAAGCCCATACCACAGAGTGCCCTATGGGAAAATAGCTATGCAGGGCTGTGGAGGAAACGAGGTGCAGCCTTAAGCATCAGGACTTAGGAAGAAAGACTGTGGCATTCACCTTAGGCTAGGCTCCACAGCACCAGAGTAGGTGTGCTTTTTTAACAGACCAGTTCACTCTCTGCCCTGGTGAGACTATGTGTGCTCCTTTGCTAATGACACCATACTAACAAAGAAAAAAAGTAATCACATAAAGTAGCTCTAGCCCAAGAAGTATTAAATGGGGCACCTATATTTATCTCTTCTCACCCCACAAAATACCTTGAAGTGACACTATGGAGAGCTCATTTTCAGCTAACTGCAGAGTGACAGTTTTCTCCTTCTGTGGGAGAAGGATAATCAGGTTCATTAATCCATTCAGCCCTCCAGGGTATCATTTATTAAATTGCTCCCAATGTGCCTTATTCACTCCCAGGAAATAATTTACATACTAGGCAAATTTGATTCACTATCAAGCATATCCCATTTTAAACAATTCTCATTTTCATTCCTTGGTAGAAGGTAATAACTTATGCAAAATATGTGCAGGCATAGATTATGCCATGCTGGGAAATTATTTAAGTATTACTTTCAGGATGCCAACATTCCATGAAAAAATATCTGTAATATATAATTCAGTGAATTTAATGAGAATTTTCTTCCTCATGTTTTTCTTGCCCTATTCCCCCCTCCCCAAAAGAAGACAATTAAAACTAATGTTTTGTAATATGTTAGGCCCAGAAAGTATAGGTTCAGTGACAAACAGGAGGGCAAGTCACACCAATGACTTCTCTATTTCATTTTTTTACCTCAGTCTTTCAAGAGAATCCCAGCTGAAGCTTGTTTATGTTACAGAAACCATCGTCTAAATAGTTAATTGCACTTTAAGACACGTTGCTTCTCGATGGAAACAGCACTGGCTGTCTTCTTCAGAGGGAAAATTCATTTGAATTTTTGGGCTTTTTTTTTTTTTTGACTGCACTAGGTCTTTGGTACTGTGAGGGTTTTCTCTAGTTGTGGTGAGCTGAGGCTACTCTCTAATTGCAGTCCACGGGCTTCAAATTGTCATGGCCTCTCGTTGCAGAGCGCAGGCTCTAAGGGCACACAGGCTTCAGCAGTTGCAGCACATGGGCTCAGTTGTTATGGCGCCTGTGCTCTAGGGCACAGGTTCAATAGTTGTGGAATACAGGCTTAATTGTTCCTTGACATGTGGGATCTTCCCATATCGGGTATCAAACGCATGTCTCCTGAACTGGCAGATGGATTCTTACTACTGAGCCACTAGGGAAGCCCCAATCTTATTTCTTTTTATATTTCTTATTTTTTCATTTATGAAACTATAATAACACATTTACAGGAGACTTGGAAAATACAAAGTTACATATAGTTCCACTATATATTACAATTGTTTGTTTTAAGTAGATAAATTAAGATTTTTAGTTGGAGTTTCAATATCAAACTCTCAGAAATTTTTTTTTTGTTTCAATAATAAAATCATTTTCAACTGGTTAAGTTTTACTTTTTTTTCTAGAACAGAAAGGCTCTAACAATAACAAGCACATGTGTACTACTTATCATGTGCCTAGGTACATATGCTTTACACATCTTCATAAAACATTCCTTTGTAAACAACCCTTTGAGGTAAATGCAACCATTATCACAATTGAAAGATGAGGAGATGGAGTCAGAGCAACCAAGAAAAAAAAAAAAAAAATGGTTAGGAATCTCTCCACGATGAATAGCTTCTATTAGACTGCTTGGTTTTTTAAAATAGAAATATTTCACTCTTGCCGAGCTAGCTACTAAACTTCACACTGTGTAAATGATAACATATTGAATGAAACCCATGAAATAGCACATGGAAAGCTATTCAGTCATCAACTGTTACCTGCTGCCTCCAGTTGCTAATAAATGATCTCCAGTGAGAAAAATCAGATTTCAGCCCTTCTACTAACCAACTGCTCCTTCCTAACCAACATTAGTCATTTTTTTCTAGAATATAAGCTTTAAATGCTCATAAGATCCTTTAAGCTTTGAAACACTATATTTTTCCCAGGTTTTTCTATACATGGTACATGATTTGGCAAAAAACAAACAAACAAAAAAAAACAACAACAACTAAAAAAAAAGAAGAAAATAGTTACAACCAGGAGTGTGTTGAGGTGTGCATTCTCAGCAATCCCCTTCCCCTCTCAAGTATATTGCATCATTATAGTTTGGGGAGGTATTTTATAAGTAGAAAGATGGAGTAAATCTTTTAATATATTGAATTTGCTTCTCAGTAAATCTGCCAAATATCCAAGTCCAACTGCGATGCCAAAATATTTCTTTATTCAGATAGCAAATCACACTTTATGCAGTCAATTTGTTGGCCAGCAGCAGATTGAGTCTCCTGTCCCTAAACACAGTATTTCTTCCTGACATAGCAAAATCTTAAGATCAAATGAATAGTGATTGAACCTGCTGGCCCCTCTTCTGGTCTCAAAGCAGCAGTTTGCAGAATTCTGTGAAGTTCACATTACTTCCCCTGCTGCAACTGGTCACGTATTTTAATCTTAAAAAATGTAAATTGTAGGCTTATAAGAGTGAGAGCGCTATGTCCATGCTGGCAGAAGATATTTTAAATTATCTTCTGACAGTGCAGAAATAGAGCTACAGAGATTTGAGCTGTTGGACAGTAGGGAATTTGGAGGGCAAATCAGAACATCAGGTGAGCAACAGGGATTTTCCTCCTGTTGTGGTTGTTCTCATGGCTATAGTTTTCTTCCCCTGAGTGCCAAGTTTTTAACTTTGATACTTGCAAGACAATGTCAGGTAAGCCTGCCTCATATTTCAGAACCAAGAGTACTTCCAATAAAATAACAAATCAATGGAATGGATGTGACTGAAACTTTTATTCTTCCAAATATAAATAAATTACCCTTCGATAGTCAGCTGCACTCAACAGACAGATGAAGTGAGGATGTGAGTTTGCATATTTGTTTTGAGGCCTGTTGATATTTTTTTTTTCTGTTGATATTTTCTTTAAAAAATACAGAGGAAATTAACTCTTCAGGTCAATACAACTCAGAGAAAGAGAAAACATGCAATTTCAGAGCAAAAGGAAAGTGCATTATTGTTTAGTTTATCAAGTTCCCACCCTCTCAACACCCATAAAGCAAGAATTTCAGTCCTTAACACAGAGAAGCCTTGAATAGGGGCTGAGAAATGGAGACACCAGGAACTGGAACTAACAAGAGAATCATGGTTGTTTTGGATTATATTTTGTCCCAGAATGTATAAAACCTACTCAGATAAAACAGATAAGGAAAACTTGTAGTAGGAAAACAACTTATTAAAATAATTTTATATAAATTATGTATTTCTCTGAGCAGACAGCCTTCATGTTATTACACTAATAGCACATCTGTAATACCAAACCACAGGACAGCCTTAACAAGGTCTGTCTGTATTCTTCAACATAGCACTTGCCTACCAGGAACTGCAGAGGATGACGAAAAGCTAGGATCAGCTCAGGTGAATAACGGAGACAGACAACGTGCATCCCCTTCTGACAGTTGGTTTTATCCTTGGAAGGGAAGGGAAATGTGCAAAGTTATGTCTGGATTCTGGAAATAGGAGGAGGTCTTGGAGGCTGAGAAGCCCAGTGTAACACTGCAGCTCAACTCCCTTTATTTCTGAGGGAGCTGGGACTCTTTCACTCATCTGTAACAGATCACTCTGACCTGGCTGATGCTTTGGGGAAACAGGACAGGGGTCATCATGGAATTAGGAGCAGCTGAGAACAAGGCATATACTTCCACAAACAGAGCAGTAAAAACCACTCCCTACCAGAAGTGATCTCCAAGGAATAGGGGAGTTATCAGGGAGCTGAAGAATTGCCCTGCTGCCACCTCTGCCACATCCCAAAATAAACTGTATGAAAATGGAGATAGACTATTATAACCCAGGCATTTCACTCAGTGAGTGTGAGTATATGGGAAGCAGTAACAGAATACTGGGAGAAGGCAATGGCACCCCACTCCAGTACTCTTGCCTGGAAACTCCCATGGATGGAGGAGCCTGGTGGGCTATAGTGCATGGGGTCGCAAAGAGTCGGACCTGACTGAGCGACTTCACTTTCCCTTTTCACTTTCACATATTGGAGAAGGAAATGGCAACCCACTCCAATGTTCTTGCCTTGAGAATCCCAGGGACGGTGGAGCCTGGTGGGCTGCCATCTATGGGGTCGCACAGAGTCAGACACGACTGACACCACTTAGCAGCAACGGAATACTGAGGAAGAGAAGGAAGCTGGTGCTAGCTTATCACTTGAGCTCATGAAAAAGCCAGTTCAGAAAAGAGGTGCTAGTTGGGACTGTTACCAGGAGGACTCACAAAAAGGAGACCTCAATATTACAGCAACTTGTTTCTCAACCAGAAACAGTACAAGCTCTACAGTCACACAGAACTAGAACCAAATTTTGGCTGTCACATAGCAAAGAAGAGGCTCAGCTGTGTGTGTCTGATGACATGTTTGCAAAAAATGATCTCCCTACTATGCAAGTCTCAAGCTAAAACTGACTTGGCTCCATCCAAAATGATTGATGTACATATGAAAATATCTCATAGGACACCCTCAGCGCATCTAGTCATCATAAAACATTCTCAAACCCCGGAATATTCCAAGTTAAATAATATCTTGGACAATGATGGGTGCTTAACAGTCTAGTCAAAATCTGAGATGATTTAAAAATTCCAAGTGACCAATTTTTCAAGTGTACAGTCTAAAATCAACCCAATTCATATTACTTAAGAGAATACTTAACATCTCAGTTTGAGACTTTTGCATTTAGATATAGAATGGCTTAAAAAAAATTTTTTTTAGATGATTAGACTTCACAGTTTCTTTTGTAAAATTTACAAGACAGGGCCTAGCCTGCTATCATTTCCAAAAGCAAGAAAGCCTTTCACAAACAGTAATATAAAGTTTTCCAAAAATTTAATCACCTACAATCTCCAGGTAGTCATCTTATATATTTTTAAATAGATGAATTAATAGGTATTAATAAATTTGAATAATCGCTCAACTAATAGTTCATAGCACACTTATTTAGTAAACCATAGGATGAAAAATAAACGTGTAATAAAATGAATGTAATACACATTCAATATACACACACACACACACACAAATACACAGAAAAAAGCTAAAAGTATGTTTGCATTTTGTTAGGTCATAGGATTAAGTGCTTTATTAATTATATTTATTTTTTAATTTTCTCTAATGTTGTTACTTTTATATTGAAAACTAGAACTTAGAACTTAAAATATGATACTGATTAAAAAGCAAAGAAGATAAAGTCATTACTCATAATTCTGATGCTCTGGGATTAGAGACTTTAAAAAATCAGAATCAGTAGTGGAAAAAGTATAGTGTTGCTGATGACATCTCTTACAATATGATCAACTTCTTCACCACTCAAAAACTAAAATGAGGTCAAATATTACTCTTGGACCCTGCAGGATCTATTTTGTCTTCAAAAAGGAAATACAGGCTCTCCAGCCTATAGTTTTAGAAGCAGAAAAGTATACTGTCCTCGAGTCTATTTAGGAATATGGTGTTTTTACTATCCCTGGGTTGGGAAGATCCTCTGGAGAAGAGGACGGCTACCCACTCCAGTATTCTAGCCTGGAGAATTCCATGGACTGTATAGTCCACGGGGTTGCAAAGAGTCGGACACGACTGAGTGACTTTCACTACAGTTTAAAGATTCCTTCTTTTCTTCATTTTCCAATATGGCCATGATAAAGACTAGGAATTCTTATTGGATAAATATACGACATTCATTTGAGTAATAGTTTAGATGTTATTATTGTCTTAAGCAAAGAGTTATGAAAATAAGGAGAAAGTGTTATGTTTCACTTTGGAGATTATTTGCTGAATGAAGAATTCATGATTTTAACTAGGCAGCTGTCGTAGCTATTTACAAAAATGCAGTCTCCTTGTAGCTTTAATTGTTAAGAAAATCAACAAGACAAATATATTTTGTGCTTCACCAGTCTTTCTAAATTATCTGTTCAAATTAATAATGTGAACTGAATGAAAGGGTGAATGACTACATGCTAAAAATAAAACTTAAAACAGTCAAAAAACATGGGTTTCTATAGCCAGAAACTGCGTTATGTACATGTAAAATACTTTTATACAAACATTCCTATAATAACCATTCTTTTTTTCAGAACAGTTTGCCATTAACCATGGTAAGTGACATTTTTTTTTTTTTTTTTGCCAAGATATGTGTGGATACTTTGAGATCAATTCCTGTAAATATCAGTTCTTGGCTTTGCTACTGTGTTCAAAAACATACAGCATTTTGCTCATTAATAACATTTGTCTTAGTGACCATTCACAGTAATATGAAGAGCTTAATTATTTTTGAATAGTAAGTTGAATCATTCAAAGGTTTTTATTTTTTAAATTTATTTTATTTTTAATTAAATTTTATTGGATTATAGTTGCTTTATAATGTTGTGTTTGTTTCCACTTGTACAACAAAGTGAATCATCCATTCGTATACCTCTATATTGTATACATATATATATATATATACAGAGAGAATTTTCTTCCCATTTTAATCGCCACAGATCATTGAATAGAGCTGCATGAGCTATCCAGTAGGTTCTCATTAGTCATCCATCTTATACATAGTATCAGTAGTGTGTATGTGTCAATCCCAGTCTCCCAATTCATTCCACTGTCCCTTCTCCTTTGTTATTCATGTTTGTTCTCTGTGTCTCTATTTCTGCTTTGCAAATAACATCATTTATAACATTTTTCTATTTTCTACACATAAGCATCAATATAGGATATTTGCTTTTCTCTTTCTGACTTCCTCCATTCTGTATATCCATAGTAATGTTACAGATAAAATAGATTGATGGTCAGTAACATAACTGAGACCCAAAGAGCCATAGAGCATTCATAAAGTTGCCAAATTTACCAAGTCAAGATACAGAATATCCAGTTAAATTTGACTTCTAGGTAAAAAAGCAAATATTCTTATGACCCAAATGGGACACACTTACAGTAAACAAATATTCACTGTTTATCTGAAATTTAAATACCTATGTGAGCTGAATTTTATCTGGCAACCCTGGGTACACAGGGATTCTTCAAGGCCCACTGCAAGTCTACATAGTTTTATATTCTTGGGCTAGGTTTCAGGCCTGGTTCTAGAAAATTATTATACTTGTAATTTAGAACAACTCAAATGTGTTCACTAACATACATATGAAAGAAACCATCAGCAAGATATATCAAGTTTATTTTAATTTACATTTAACAAATAAGTTGCTTTATGTATTCATCTCCTTTTAAAAAAATTATTGTTATTTCCCATCACAATATAAAGCTTCTAACCACTATAGAGCATATTTCATTCATGAGGGTTTTAACACCAATACTTCTAAAATGTGTTGATAACAATGATTTCTTTCTTTTAATGAAATAAGCAAAATCATGTATCTGTTATTGCACAAAGGATTAAAAAATAACACTTCTCATATTCCATGATGTAGTTTATGTCAGAAACAAAAATGTTTTCAAATAGTTATGTATTCATTTACCAATATATGAATAAAACATCATACCGAGTACATGAATTCTTTATAGCCGATCCCCACACTGTGTTGTTAAGCAGACATTGCATCATCCTTGAGCTTAAAGATTTAATTTGATAACTTGGATGTTTTATCTTCTGACATTCGCAGACTTCACAAAGGTATAGTTCTGTCCCCCCCACCTTAGATTATTTTCAAGGTGTGTAAATCTGTAACCATGCTGATGAAAAGAGAAAGGCAATTCAATTTGTTCACTTTCATATTCAATTTTATAAGAAATAACATTTCACATAAAGTAAATTCAAGATATTTAAATAAAAGTGTTGATCATTAATGTTGTTCTTGTTTTGGAAGTATGTGTGTGACACTGTTAGATACACGAGTGCTAAAACTTGAAATCTGGGTTCAGATCCTGATGTACATCTGAGTAGATGAGTGACATTGGGCCAATTATGCACATTTTCTATGTTGTTCTTTTTTATTCTGTAAAATGGTAATAATAGTGTTTTTACCTCATAGGTTCCAGGTGAGATTAAAGTAAATTAATTCTTGAATAATGCTACAAACAGTAGCTAGTATGTAGTGAAATGTTAGCTGGTTGTCTTCATATGTTAAACTGCAACTTTCTAGGTCATTAATACACTTTCAATGATTTTACAACTAATTGCAATTAACTACTGTAAAGATTTTAGTTATTTGACTCAAACATGGATTAAACTTGATTATATCAAATATATAAAACAAAACCATCATCCTCATTGGTTTTGAAACTCAGTAGTATACAGATCCCACCACTTACATAGAATATTTTAAAGAGTTGTCAAAGTGTATAAGTTCAAAGTTAAAAGTTATGGAGTGCTAGTTTATGTGCAAAATAGTCAATTCTTGCTTAACAGTGTCTACTATATTTCCTTAAACTTAAGCATTAAATAGAAATGATGTTAGCACTCTAGATTCAAAAACCATCATTGTTTTGGACTAAGTCCAAATTTGGGTAGTAAAATAAGTCTTAGATGTTTTTTGGTAATGATCCTACAATAAAACTTCATATCATAACATAAAAAGATGGTACACAGTTACCTTTTCATAGGGTCATAAAAGTCACATATTTCTTAAGCTACATCAAAATTATATCAACACAGGTTTCAAATTACATGACATTCAATCACTATGTTAGAATGATTTTATAACTTTTGATGTGTGTAAACTATACTCATTCTGGTGTGTGTGCTTGTGTTTCTTAAATATAGATGAGGTAAGCAAAAAGTGAGATATTTCTATATAGACATTAATAAACTAATATACATATTGAATATATGCTCCATATAGTTTTGGTTTATTGTTGTTTTTGCTGTCCTTGTCATTCTGATTTCCTATCAGGAGACTGCAGATGGGATATTTTAGATCTCCAGCAAAGCTTCCCAGGTATCTAAAGTGACAAAGATACTACTGTTTGATATTTCCACAAATGAGTTACATGGTCACTCTCTAGCAATTAAAAATAATAATAATGATGAAATAAGATTCAGTATTCTATTGGCGGTTACTGGTCCCGCCCCAGACCACTTCAGACATCATCAGGTACTTCAGAAGAAATAACCAAGTAACATAAAATATGAGCCAATCATGAACCCGCCTTCAAGAGACTCTTAAGACTTATTCCATTTCCCCTTCTGCTTGTCTTTTGAACCACAATCAGAAGTCCAGGTCTCTCAGATAATTCTGCTCTATATGTAGTTTCTCAGTTCAGTTCAGTTGGTCAGTCATGTCTGACTCTTTGTGACCCCATTGAACCACAGCACGCCAGGCCTTCCTGTCCATCACCAACTCCCAGAGTTTACCCAAACTCATGTGCATCGAGTCTGTGAAGCCATCCAACCATCTCATGCTCTGTCGTCCCATTTTCCTCCTGACCTCAATCTTTCCCAGCATCAGGATCTTTTCAAATGAGACTGCTCTCTGCAGCAGGTGGCCAAAATATTGGAGTTTCAGCTTCAGCATCAGTCCTTCTAATGAACAACCACGACTGATATCCATTAGGATGGACTAGTTGGATCTCCTTGCAGTCCAAGGGACTCAAGAGTCTTCTTGAACACCACAGTTCAAAAGCATCAATTCTTTGGCGCTCAGCTTTCTTTACAGTCCAACTCTAACATCCATACATGACCACTGGAAAAACCATAGCCTTGACTAGATGGACCTTGGATGGCAAAGTAATGTCTAGGCTTTTGAATATGCTATCCAGGTTGCTCATAACTTTCCTTCCAAGGAGTAAGCATCTTTTAATTTCATGTCTGCAATCACCATCTGCAGTGATTTTGGAGTCCAAAAAATAAAATCTGACACTGTTTTCCCATCTATTTGCCATGAAGTGATGGGACCAGATGCCATGATCTTAGTTTTATGAATGTTGAGCTTTAAGGTAACTTTTTCACTCTCCTCTTTCACTTCCATCAAGAGGCTTTTGAGTTCCTTTTCACTTTCTGCCATAAGGGTGGTGTCATCTGCATATCTGAGGTTATTGATATTTCTCCGGCAATCTTGATTCCAGCTTGTGCTTCTTCCAGCCTAGTGTTTCTCATGATGTACTCTGCATATAAGTTAAATAAGCAGGGTGACAGTATATAGTCTTGACATACTCATTTTCCTATCTGGAAACAGTCTGTTGTTCTATGTCCAGTTCTAACTGTTGCTTCCTGACCTGCATACAGGTTTCTCAAGAGGCAGGTCAGGTGGTCTGGTATTCCCATTTCTTTCAGAATTTTCCACAGTTTATTGTGATCCACACAGTCAAAGGCTTTGGCATAGTCAATAAAGCAGAAATAGATGTTTTTCTGGAACTCTCTTGCTTTTTCGATGATCCAGTGAATGTTGGCAATTTGATCTCTGGTTCCTCTGCCTTTGCTAAAAC
>NW_011494708.1:10412583-10416564 GCF_000754665.1 Bison bison bison | reverse complement strand
ATCACATATTGCTGAAGCCTGGCTTGGAGAATTTTGAGCATTACTTTACTAGCGTGTGAGATGAGTGCAATTATGTGGTAGTTTGACATTCTTTGGCATTGCCTTTCTTTGGGATTGGAATGAAAACTGACCTTTTCCAGTCCTGTGGCCACTGCTGAGTTTTCCAAATTTGCTGGCATATTGAGTGCAGCACTTTCACAGCATCATCTTTCAGGATTTGAAATAGCTCCACTGGAATTCCATCACCTCCACTAGCTTTGTTCATAGTGATGCTTCCTAAAGCCCACTTGACTTTACATTCCAGCATGTCTGCTCTAGGTGACTGATCACACCATCGTGATTATCTGAGTCATGAAGATTTTTTAATACAGTTCTTCTGTGTATTCTTGC
This sequence comes from Bison bison bison, assembly GCF_000754665.1. Lineage (NCBI taxonomy): Eukaryota > Metazoa > Chordata > Mammalia > Artiodactyla > Bovidae > Bison > Bison bison. The sequence continues at coordinate 10,416,174 of NW_011494708.1, read as the reverse complement.
CAGCTCTTCTTAATATCTTCTGCTTCTGTTAGGTCCCTACCATTTCTGTCCTTTATGGAGCCCATCTTTGCATGAAATGTTCCCTTGGTATCTCTAATTTTCTTGAAGAGATCTCTAGTCTTTCCCATTCTGTTGTTTTCCTCTATTTCTTTGCATTTATCACTGTTTTCTTATCTCTCCTTGCTATTCTTTGGAACTCTTCATTCAAATGGGTGTATATTTCCTTTTCTCCTTTGCTTTTCATTTCTCTTCTTTTCACAGCTATTTGTAAGGCCTCTTCAGACCTCCATTTTGCTTTTTTGCATTTCTTTTTCTTGGGAATGGTCTTGATTCCTGTCTCCTGTACAGTGTCATGAACCTTCGTCCATAGTTCGTCAGGCACTTTATCAGATCTAGTCCCTCAAATCTATTTCTCACTTCCACTGTATAGTCATAAGGAATTTGATTTAGGTCATACCTGAATGATCTAATGGTCTCCCCCACTTTCTTCAGTTTCAGTCTGAATTTGGCAATAAGGAGTTCATGATCCAAGCCACAGTCAGCTCCTGGTCTTGTTTTTGCTGACTATATAGAGGTTATCCATCTTTGCTGCAAAGAATATAATCAATCTGATTTTGGCATTGACCATATGGTGATATCCATGTTTAGAGTCTTCTCTTGTGTTGTTGGACAAGGGTGTTTGCTATGACCAGTGCATTCTCTTGGCAGAACTCTATTAGCCTTTACCCTGCTTCATTCCATATTCCAAGGCCAAATTTGCCTGTTACTCCAGGTGTTTCTTGACTTCCTACCTTTGCATTCCAGTCCCCTATAATGGAAAGGACATCTTTTTTAAGTGTTAGTTCTAGAAGGTCTTGTAGGTCTTCATAGAACTGTTTAACTTCAGCTTCTTCAGCATTACTGGTTGGGGCATAGACTTGGATTACCATGATATTGAATGGTTTGCCTTGGAAATGAACAGAGATCATTCTGTTGTCTTTGAGATTGCATTTGTTGACTATGATGGCTACTCCATTTCTTCAAGGGATTCCTGCCCACAATAGTAGATATAATGATCATCTGAATTAAATTCACCCATTTCAGTCCATCCTAGTTCACTGTTTCCTATAATATCGATGTTCACTCTTGCCATCTCTTTTTTGACCACTTCCAATTTTCTTTGATTCATGGACCTAACATTCCAGGTTCCTATGCAATATTTCTCTTTACAGCATCAAAGCCTGCTTCCATCACCAAAACCTGCTTCCATCATCAGTCTCATTCACAATTGGATGTTGTTTTTGCTTTGGCTCCGTCCCTTCATTCTTTCTGCAGTTATTTCTCCACTGATCTCCAGTAGCATATTGGGCACCTACCGACCTGGGGAGTTCATCTTTCAGTGCCCTATCTTTTTGCCTTTTCATACTGTTCATGGGGTTCTCAAGGCAAGAATACTGAAGTGGTTTGCCATTCCCTTCTCCAGTGGACCACATTCTGTCAGACCTCTCCACCACAATCCGGCCATCTTGGGTGGCCCCACACAGCATGGCTTAGTTTCATTGAGGTAGACAAGGCTGTGCTCCATGTGATCAGATTGGCTACTTGTCTGTGATTGTAGTTTCAGTCTGTCTGTCTTCTGATCCTCTCTCTCGGTGCCTACCGTCTTACTTGGGTTTCTCTTACCTTGGACATGGGCTGTCTCTTCACGCCTGCTCCAGCAAAGTGCAGCCGCTGCTCTTACCTCTGATGACAGTTAGCTCCTCTCGGCTGCCGCCTTTGTCCTCGGGCGGGGGTAGCTCCTCTTGGCTGTGCTCGTGCGCCATCGCTAAATCCCCTTATTTGATCTAGTGCTTCTCCTACCTCTCCTGAATATTCTGAAAGCATGCCAGATCTGTGACCAGTAAGGAGGTAATCTTTTTGTTTTTCTTCTCTATCTACATTTTTTTCCATAGGTCATTTCATGTGCCTTTAATTTCAGCCTGTGTGCTTATGACCCTCAAATATACAAATGCGTGTGTGTGTGCTAAGTCACTTCAGTCGTGTCTGCCTCTTTGTGACCCTATGGGCTGTAGTCTGCCAGGTCCCTCTGTCTGTAAGGTTTTCCGGGCAAGAATTCTGGAGTTGGTTGCTATGCCCTCCTCCAGGTAATCTTCCCCACCCAGAGAGTGGAACCCCTGTCTCTTATGTCTTCTGCATTAGCAGGTGGGTTCTTTACCATGAGCACCACCTGGGAAGCCCTCAAATATATACACATGCCTTGAATGCCTCCTTGTCATCTAACTGTATATATAAAAGTTAGTGCATAATTGTTATAGTTGGATGTCTAAGTCACATCTAATGTATTAGTTGGATGTCTAATTATTAAATGTCAATAATTCTTTATTTCATCTGCCAAATTTAATCCTCCATCAGTTTTTTCCCCCCCATTTTATCTGTGTGCCCTGACTAAGCTCTAGGATCATTCTTTCTTCATCTCTCATGTTATGACCCTAAATTAAAGGGCATTGCCTGCCCTGTGGATGACCATATTTGGTCAGAAAAAAATGTTTGAAGCTGGTTCCCCTGCATTGGGAACTTGAAGTTTTAGCTGTTGAACCACCAGAAAACTCCCATTTTGTCAGTGTTAAGTGTTTCCTACTCACAAGATATATATGTAGGAGCTTCATGGAGCAAACAGGTGTTACTATTATCACAGAGAGCATTTCAGACCTCACTGTAGCTTCTCTTTGGCAGTGTTGTCAACCATCTTACTAGCTCTTAAAATTCAGATAGTTTCTATCTCTGTTTCTGTGCTGTATGTTCCACTACTTTGCTTCTAAGAAATAGTACAATCATTTAATTGTTACAGGAGAATCCCATGACCAAATTCACATTCCTGTAGAATGCCCAACAAAGGCACAAGGAACCATGACACCAACACCTGCAGATGTTTCTAACTCCACTGTGTAATATTTTGTAACGAGGAGAGCTTTGCAGGGCTGATTGGCACTTGAGCTAATATTAGTGAACCTATCCTCTCAGAATATGATATTATCTAAATTTATCCTCAACACAGGTGTAAATGAGTATTCTCTTATTTCAAGGAGCTCTTACAGGTGGCTGTCAAAGGCACTAGCATTTAGCTGAATTTCTGTTACCAGAGCAACGCAGTGGGAGGATATGACCAGCCACTTTGACTCACCGCATCTAGCTGCAGTTTACCTCTAAGCTCTATGATTTAAAAAAAGTAAAAGAGAGGAAGTAAGAATATAAAAGAGAGTCAATTTCTATCCTGAATCATGAAGAAATTTGACCTATCAGATGATTTAAGTTCAAAATGACAATTTGAAAAAAAAAAAAAAAAGAACATTTAACGTAAGGGAAATATAACTCATATTGCAACTGAAAGTGAAAGTGTTAGTCTCTCAGTCATGTCCAACTCTTTGCAACCCCATGGACTATATATAGCCTGCTGTGCTCCTCTATTCATGGGATTCTTCAGGCAAGAATACTGGAATGGGTTTCCCTGCCCTTCTCCAGGGGATCTTCCTACTCATCCAGAAAATGTTACATTTACACTTGTAGTTTTACATCCCTTAAGAATTTCTGCTGTCTGTTTTTTTTTTTTTTTTT
>NW_011494708.1:10394124-10412048 GCF_000754665.1 Bison bison bison | reverse complement strand
TTTTCTTTCTTAAAGTTGTTTGTATATGAATTTTAGAATCAGTTTGCAAATTGGGACAAAAAAAACCATCTGGGAAATTTGATTGGGATTATGTTGGTTAATTGAAGGAGAATGAACGTCTTGATAATGTGTGTCTGACTCATGAAGATGATATACCTCTCCATTTATTCAGATCTTTCTTAAATTTCTCTCAACAATGTTATTTCAATTTTTCATGCATAGATTTTATATTATATTTTCACAATTAACCCTAATTATGTTATAGTCATTGATAATAAAATAAAATTAGAAAAAAAAATGTCTATTTCCAAGTATTTGCTAATAGTATCTAGAAATAAAACTGATTTTTGAATATTGATCTTGAATCCTGCAACCATGCAAAATCCACTTAATAGTCGTAGGTATAGTCACAGGATGTTTTACAAAAATAATCATAATCATCATCTGCAATTAAAAATAATTTTACTTCTTTAAAAAAAAAAATTAGCAGAAATTCATAGGGCAGCATTCAACCTTCATAGAATATATATAATAAAATAAAATAAGTTTGTTTTTACAAGATACAAAAAAGTATCATTTATATTTTGAATCTAAAATATTATTTCTTTTTTGAATTAATTAATTTATTTTAATTGGAGGCTAATTACTTTGTAATCTTGTGTTTTATAATGTTTGAAAATGGAATTTTTCATCAGGGTAAAATGCTCACAAGGCATATTTTTCTATACATATAAATACTATTTAAAGTTAGTGACAGGCTGTCATTATTTTTCTCTTCAGAACCAATAAAATGAATTGAGATCATTCCCTCTCAAAAAGTATGAAAATTCAAAACATTAATTTACTCTATTATTTATTCTTCTAATTTAAAATTACTAAAAATGACTCTTTGCCTTCATTAAAATTGGCTATTTAAATAAGTATTGCAAATAAATTCTAACCACAGAATGTCAATTACTTTAAGATTAGGAATGAATTTATTTAAGTCTCTAGGGAAATTGATCTTGTATGTCTTCTCAAACATGATAAGATTTCAACATTTATCTCATTTGGATCAAGAAAAGGATCTGGCCAAACACATTCCCTTTACAATTTTCTTTTCTAGCCTTGAAAATTATGTCATATTTGCAGGTCTGGTATTTTAATACATTTTAATGTATATGTACTGCTTTAGTCATCTAGGCATAAATGAAAACATAATCACATTTTTTGACACTTCTTTACAGCAACTTTGATAATGTTTTATCCTAGGAGAGAACAATGATATTAAAAGCATTGGTTCATTTATGGCTTAATACAATTTCTTTTGAAAATAGATTTAGAAATATCTTTAATGAGTTGATACTTCCATGAGGCTGTTACAAGTGGAATATTTCTTTAACACAAGCTTATTAAAAATCAAAATAATATTTCTAAAACTAATTATTTTCATAAAATGCCTTAGTATATGCTATGAAAGTTGTAGCAAGTAGTGAACAAAACATAGTTTATTTTCTGCTGTCATAAATTGTTCATTTTATACAAGATTAATAGTCAAAGAGTTCTAGAAGATTAAAAGAAAAATACCGAAGGAAATTACAAACAGTGGGATGGAAAATGAGATTCAAGAATATAGGAAAAAACAAACTAGTTCACTTGGGGAATGGTATTTTTCCATTTAGAAAAAAATATTTACAGTGATAATTTATTTTAAAATTATGTTGATCAATATCTATTCATTAAAACCTATTTAAGTGTCTCTGTAGTTGTAATTTGTTATATAAGGTGTGTTTCCTGCAAGGAACTAAATACCCAAAGTCAAAATACCAATCTAAAAGCTTGTGTTTATTATCTCACATAATAAATTCTGCTGGTGAATTCACCTCCCAGTACTGTCATTAGAAACCCATATGCTGCCCATATTTTTATCCTGTTAGCCTCAACAGGTTTGTTACTATACCTGCTTCAGCTATAAGTATGTGGACTATTGTTCAGACACTGAAATAAAGAGAAAAACACTTATTTTTATATCTCTTTATTAATAACTAAAATATATTTCCGAAAAGCCCAGAAAATTTCTCCCATTTGTTAATATCAATTCCTCATCGGTAGGAGTACCCAACTAATTTAATCATTCGAAAGGGAGATTAGAATTATCATGATCAATTTAGATTGGTTAGAATTCACTTCAGGGGCTAGGACTGAGAATAACTTTTTATTGAGGAATGTGAAAAATCAGGGACACATAAATCAGGGAACAATTAACAAAGGAGAATGGGGAATCACCATTGGATAAGCAACATCAGAGTCTACTGCCATGCAAGTGTCAACATGTGAATCAAAAACATTAACTAAAAACAAGTCAAAAGTATGAATAAAAAGTATGTCTCCTATATGAAGTAATCATCTCGCCATGGCATATTTTAAAGACCAATTCATATTTCCAATTTTAGTTTGTATTGTATTATTGAAGGATTATGGTTTAAACTATTTTCAGGTAAGAACACTGTTCTTCCTAAACAGAGCTTATCCAAAGTGGTCGATTGTTTGAGATGTGTAGGCCCAAACTAATTTTACTCTTAAGAATTCAGTCTTGCTAAGCAAAAACTTGAAAATAAAAAGAAAAAAACCAGGAAGGATTGTCTTTTTCTAACAGAGAACCTCTTTCTTCCTTAGTTTGCATTACATGTCACAGATCTCTTCCTCTCCTTTAATTTCACGTTATTCCAGTATGCTCCCTTTGTCCCCATGCTCTCTTCTGATCTTGTCTCTTCCCCTCTCCTCTCCTTTTCAAATATGTTCGTGCCTATGAATACACAAGGCTCTGTGCTGGACCTGTTACAGAGAAAAGAACACTGCCTGGGTAAACATCTCAGAGGATATCAGAGTCTCAAGACTTTTATTATTTTTAAGACATAGACATGTATGGAACCATGTAAAATATAGAGCATCTATCATAGGAATGAGGAGAGAGAAGCTTTTTTAGTAGAAGATAAGTGAAAGTGAAAGTCACTCAGTCGTATCCAACTCTTTGTGACCCCATGGACTGCATAGTCCATGGAATTCTCCAGCCCAGAATACTGGAGTGGGTAGCCTTTTCCTTCTCCAGGAAATCTTCCCAATCCAGGGATGAAACCCTGGTATCCCTCTTTACCAGCTGAGCCACAAGGGAAGCCCAAGAATACTGGAGTGGGTAGCCTATCCCTTCCCCAGCGGATCTTCCCGACCCAGAATCAAACTAGGGTCACCTGCATCACAGGAGGATTCTTTACCAACTGAACTGTGAGGAAAGCCAAGGGTTTTTTAATAAAGTAACATTTGGATTGAACAGTTGTCTAATATTTTTATCTATAGCACCAAAGCAATGTAAAAATAATAATAGTGATACTAATGGCAACATGACGTGGAGAGGAGAATTATTTCTGTGCTCTCTGTACCAGACATTGTACATGCACCATCTTATTTAATCCTACAGTTACTTGGATAAGTTGATATTTTTCCTATTTTTGCAGTAGAGAAAAGCTATAGGTAACAGGACATGACATCTTACCAAGTATAAAGCTAGTACCTCAGGGAGGCATTCCAAAATTGATATTCTTGTCTATTATACTTTTCTGCTTACCATGGTAGTATTCAATCATTATTTGTAACTAAAATGACCTATGAACTTTCTGATAAGCAAACATTATAGGCTTGAAAGAAAACTGGAATAGGAATGTTTTCCTCACCTTGTGTTCCCACATAGACTCTATGTCTTAGTTAAGTCTGTTGTGATCTATTATATCAACTGACACAAAGAAACTTTACTTCCTGGAACAAGGCAATGGTTTATCTTCTCAACGGCCAGCAATGGACTGTTTCTCTTTAGTAATTTTCTATTGCAATAAAAGTGACTTTTCATTGTTAAAAGCCACTGCTATGATGAAAACACAACTTTTATTTAAAGGACAAAATCTCAAACTCCTGAAAATCTAGCAAAAGCTAAAGGTAAAACATAGTTTCTAGGATTATTTATATCAGAAAAAGTGAAGATCTTTTCAACTTGAAAGCATGGTTTATGTATTTTAACAATTAATTTATTCCATGTGCTTTAAAGAACATATGTTCCATTCAGATTTGAGACAACTTGAGGCTAAAGAACAAAATTAAAATGAACACTAAAATGTGTTAATATAAAAAATAAGGACAATACAGCAATTTCCAGTAGTAACTGTCAAAAAATGTGGGCAGATCTATCACTGAAGGCCAAAGTTTGAAACATGGGTTTTTTGAGTGTGTTCTGAAGGTAATTTGCCTGATCTCAGACTGCAGACCTTTCTCAAGGTTAAGATTTGGTATGGAAATTACTCTGATGAAATAATAATCTTTATAATAATTAATCAGTTACTTAATATAAACAAGAGATTCAGCTAGGAATAATACACAATTATTTTATTTGTAGTTTTCACAATAATCCTGTAAGTCAAGTAGGAATATTTTCCTCATTGTAGAGGTTAAAAAAGTAAAGCTTAGAAATAATTTAGAAAAATCTCAAATTATGAATTATGGAACAGGAATCAGAGCCCGAGTCTTAAGGATTATAAACCCTAGATATAATTACCTTCAGGTTCTTGTTTTAAAAAGTCAGATTTCTCACAAATTCTCATCATATTTACCCAGGACTTCTTGATTTCTATGAGAGAAGGCATATACTGGCATTATTAGCAGTCCTTTTCTCACCTCTGCTTATCTAAATGTCTCTTTGTCTACTGCAAATGTGATCAATTACATAAAGATTGCTGACAATTTTCCTTTCAGCGGTGTTTCGCCCATGTTTAGAAATAATATTTCAAATGCATACACAAACAATTCAGATTACTGAATGCCAGCTATTCAGTAGTCATTGTATATACGTAAATTGTAACTTCTTTTTTAAAATGGATGGATATTAATATCATTTTTTTATAGAAAAGGCAACAAAAGACTCCTTTGGATTATGTTGCTCAAGATCACATGGCCTAATGCAACAATATTTCAAAAATAGTTCTGAGGACACAAACTTCTTTTTTCCTTTTACATGTTAAATTAAAAAAAAAAAAGTCTTTTTCTAAATACTAACAATGAAGTTTTGTTAAAGTTACAATTTTGGGAAATTAACAAGCCTCAGAAGCACCCCCAGTCTTTCTGTCAAGTGTATCTGGGTCTCCACCATCTCACTGCTGCCTGCATTTCTCCCAGGAGAAATGCAGGGTTAGGTGAAGAGGGGTAGAGAAAATTCTATAAATCTCTCCTGGAGTACAGAGCCCAGAAGAGTCCAGGGTGAGGTGTTGGGCTCCCTGAATGCAGTGTAGACGCTACTGTGTAGAGTAGCCACTCTATATCCTTTTCTCTCCCCCACCCCCAGCTCCCTTCTGCTTTCCTCAGGTTTGAAATACAGGAAGTTTGATTATCCAGAGGAAATTAAATATTTATATCAGATTATATTACAACAAACATTGCTAAGTACTTTCTGTTCAGTTCAGTTGCTCAGTTGTGTCTGACTCTTTGCGACTCCATGGACTGCAGCACACCAGGCTTACCTGTCCATCACCAACTCCCAGAGCCTGCTCAAACTCATGTCCATCAAGTCAGTGATGCCATCCAACCATTTTATTCTCTGTTATCCCTTTCCCCTCCTGCCTTCAATATTTCCCAGCATCAGGGTTTGTCCAATGAATCAGTTCTTCACAAGGTGGCCAAAGTATTGGAGTTTCAGCTTCAGCATCAGTCCAAATCTAAGCGTTGAATTCAAGCACCTCAAAGTAGCTCTGGGCTAGTTTGTTAGATTTCACCTACTGCATAAAGGGGCCTTGTTTCTAGCCACTTGGAAAGTTGTAGGCACTCAGTCTTAAAGCTTATCCTACCTCTTTCCACTTGGCCATGTTTCTTCTCCATCCCTAAGGGTTTTCAGAAACTTCACACTCAGCAATAAATGAAATGTGTGGGGTGTTCTTCTTCATATCAAAACACATTGAGTTGTACTTGAAGAATTGGTGCATCTAGAAAATGCAGTCTGGCTTAGGAAAGAAAAGTAAGGGTAAATTTTTCAGAGTATTAGTCTAACAACCATCAGGTGTAGTATCCTTGGGCATATGCAGTATCAGGATCACTACTTTGTTTTGATTTTTCTTTTTAAGCAATTTCAAAGAAACTGAAGTTGAAAATAGTCAATTTGAAAATTCTTGGGAGTTCCTTGATATTCTAGTGTTTAGGATTCTGGGCTTTCACTCCTGTGGTCTGGGGAACTGAAATACTGCAAGCTGCATGGCCAAAAATAAAATAAATAAAAATTCTTACTTAGTAACAAGAAAGGTTGTTTTGTATCACTGAATTTTAATGATATTAAAATAACCCTTTAGGTAGACACTGACCTTGACAAAAACATAAGGGTAATTTTGCCATAAGGACACATTGATAATGTGTCATTATGTCACTGGAATCTGTAATGTCTTTTGATCACCAATGGGAAGTACATTACACTAAATGATGTTACAGAAAATTTAAGTTACTGATGAGATGAAATACTCCAAAATAGCATCATGGTCTAACATTTTGAATACAAAATTTGTATTTTATGTGTATAAGTAATATAGTAATTCAAAGACAAGGAATTTAAAAAACTCCATTATTTAGATACTTATTTTGTATAATAACTAGACATTCAGCAACTGAAGTTTAAATTTGCATTTGGATATTGAATGGTATTGTCAAATGAGTGTTTATTGTCTGTTTAAATTTAAAACCTGCCTATCCAAGTTAGCTTTCTTTTCATTTTTTTTTTTTTCCTAGAGCTCTTCCGGTATCTGAGCTCTATTCTATTAAACAAAAAGTGAGCAAAACTCACTTTTTCTTGGTCTCTTTTTATCTACATGATATAATCACACAAAAGTGATTGCATCAATTGTTATTTTGTTAATTTATTTTTTAATTGGAGTATAATTGCTTTACAATGTTACATTAGTTTCTGCTCTACAACAACATGAATCAGCTATAAGTATACATATATCCTCTCATTCTTGAGCTTCCCTCCCACCCTCCCTCATCCCATCTCTTTGGGTCATCACAGACCTTTTTGTATTTTGAAGTGTTTTCTCTTTATTCCTCATGGTCATGATGTAAGTTACCTTTTTGTGATGAATGAAATATTCTGTATCTCTGTGATAGTCAGTTTGGTAGCTAGTAGTCACATGTGGCTTCTTGGCACTTTAAAGGTAGTGAGTGAAACTGAGGAAAAAATTGTCAATGTGGCCTGTGGCTATTGAATTAGAGAATGCAGGTACATCAGGGGTGGTCCGTTGCTCAGTCATGTCGAACTATTTGAAACCCCAGGACTTTAGCTCTCCAGGTTGCTCTGTCCATAGGATTTTCCAGGCAAGAATACTGGAGTGGGTTGCCATTCCCTTCTCCAAAGGATATTCCCAATTCAGGGATCAAAGCTGCATCTCTTGCATTGGAAGACTGATTTTTACCACTAGCACCACCTGGGAAGCCCATAATAAATACACCTTTGATGCATACATTCAGATGGTTCTAAACTTTCAGTGGTTTAACTTATGATTTTTAACTTTAAGATGGCGCAAAAGCAATATGCATTCAGTACACACTGTACATTAAATTTTGATCTTTTCCTGGGGCTGGTGATTTCAGGGCCATCCTCTCTAGAGATTGTGGGTGGCAGCAGAGAACCATGACTGGAGTCAGTCGTGTGATAGCAAGAGTAGAAGTGAACACACAACCGTTCTGTACCCACAAAAGCATTCTGTTTTTCTCTTTCAGAATAGCATTCAATATATTACATGAGATATCCAATATTTTATTATAAAATAGATTTTGTGTAGAAGGTTTTGTCCCACTTAGCCTGATGTAAGTGCCCTGAGCAAGGTTAAAGTGAACGAGGCTAAGCTACTTTGTTTGGTAAGTTTGGTGTATTAAATGCATTTAAACTCATGATATTTTTAACATGATGGGTTTAAAAGGATGTAAGCTCATTGTAAGCTGAGGAAGATCTGTATACATACTTTGTTTATACACTGAATTTTGTGAATGTGTGTGTGATCTTATTTTCCAACTGCTGTCTCTGCAGCCTCCAAAATGTCTAACAATGACCTGTAACTCCCAGAATTGACACATAGACTTCTACTGTACTGTACTAGGGTTGATCTGGATGACTAACGATATATGGCAGAAGTTATGGCATGTCAGTTCTGAGATTGATCTGGACTGGGGCTTCCCCTTTGGGCTTTATGCCTCTCTATGTATCTTTCTCAAACAGTTTGTGAGGAACTGAACCCTATGAACAACTACATCATGTGAGCTTAGCAACATATACATCAACTCTAGTGAAGTCTTGAGTTGGTTGCAGACCAGGCTGACAGCTTGACTGCAGCCTCTTGAGAGACTGTGAGCCATAATCACCCAGCTAAGCAGCTTCCATGTTTCTGATTCACAGAAACTGTGAGATAGTAAATGTTTGTTGTCTTCAACTGCTAGATTTGGGGACAACTTTTTATGCAGCACTAGATAAATATAATGGGATACCTGTTAACCTATGTATATTTGTTTTTCAACTGTGCTTAATGAATTACTTTAATTCTAATATCTTTCATAGATTATTGCATTGTGTTTTCTAGATAGGCAAAATAGTTTGGTCTTTCAAAAAGGATGTTTCCTTCTCTAATACTCTTCTTACTTTGTTTCTTGTTATATTTTACAAGTTAGAAAGAAAGAATACATTGAAATCACAGTGATGACCTTAGCAATTCTTTATCTATTCCTAATTTCACCTAGAATTCTTCTAATGTACCATCACTATATGTAATATTAACTATTGGTATGATAAAACTATACTATATTATGCTAAAAATAATTTATAGTTTAATAAGAAATATATCAAGAATGCTGAGGCTGAAACTCCAATACTTTGGCCACCTCATGCGAAGAGTTGACTCATTGGAAAAGACCCTGATGCTGGGAGGGATTGGGGGCAGGAGGAGAAGGGGATGACGTAGGATGAGATGGCTGGATGGCATCACCAACTCGATGGACATGAGTTTGAGTGAACTTTGGGAGTTGGTGATGGATAGGAAGGCCTGGTGTGCTGTGATTCATGGGGTCACAAAGAGTCAAACACAACTGAGTGACTGAACTGAACTGAACTGATATCAAGAATAAATTTGAAATTTTAAAAATATATTTTAGCATGTGTTCAGATAATACATATTTATGTTTTTTAAATCACTTTATTTGTTAAATTGAAAGATCGGTGAGACATTTTACATTTTGGAGAAAACAGCAACATTTTTTTTAGAAACAAAAAAATCAGAATGTTTTCAGTTTAAGCAGTAAAATACTCTTTTAATTTCAAATTTATTACCATTGCATCATTAAATAATATCAATGTTATTATTTCTAAAACACCATGAGCCAGCTAATATTTAACATGCATTATAGATTTTTTGTAGTCTTTATGGTCTGCACAAATAAATTCCATGCTTTCTGAAATTAAGGACTATATTTTCTGTTGTTTCATGCTAAAGGATTGATTACAGTGTTATACCTATGAAACATCTCAATAAATGCTTAGACAAAAGAATGAGTATTTGATAAGCTGCATTGTTATTAGAGGAGCTCATTTTAGGTCCTTTACTTTTACTATATATTGGGAGATAGTTTCCAAATTGGAAATTCAGTTATGAGTTGCAAAGAGTCAGACATTACTGAGTGACTGACATTTTTACTTTGGATATTTTAGACTGCATCATCACGCTCTTAAGATCTAAAAATTTCTAATTCCTGCATCTAAGGAAGTATTATTGTATATAAATTATGGATTTCAAAGCATAAGTCAATATTTAAAAGCTTTCTTAAAATTCATTCCCTTGAAAAAATCATTTTAAAATGCAATGGTATATTAAAGAGCTACCTGTAATGCCCACACCAAGTATCACATGTCAGTTTACTGAGATCGATTGTTGTTTTTAGTCATTAAGTCGTGTGTGACTCTTTTGTGACCCCATAGACTGTAGCTCACCAGGCTCCTCTGTCCATGGGATTTCTCAGGCAAGAATACTGGAGTGACATTTCATTTCTTTCTCGATGAAATCTTCTGGCATAGGAATCGAACCTGTCATCTCCTACACTGGCAGGTAGATTCTTTGCTAATGAGCCACCATGGAAACCCAACGAGACCAATATAAGGAATAAAAAGATGGCCATTTTACTATCACAAAGGAGAAAAATCAAGTTCCAATAAACTATTAAGTAAAAGCATCTAATTTTCTCCTAGATACACTCACTAACTCATTCATTTTAGGAAAAATAGTTTTCCATTTTCCCTATTCATAAATTTCCTGTTTAAATATTCTTTCTATACTTCCACTAGAGATTCACTTGTTTTCAGCCTCTGTCAATGACTAAAGTGTTTGTATGGATAGTCCATTGTGTTTCTGCATTCAGAAACACATAACTGTTAGAAACCTCATGTGATACAAATGTGTGCAGGCATTTGAGGTTGGAAAATAGTGTTCCAAATTCTGCCTATCTACATCACAACCAGAGTGCTTTGTTTTGGTGATCATTCCCTAGAAACATACAGATAATAAAATATATCTCTGTCAATCAACTTATAATTAGCAGAGTCCACTTCCTGAGGAAAGCTTTCCTCAGAAATATGATAACTATGCAAAATAAATGCCTAATTGATACAACTTGGGCTTCAAGATAGAAAAAAATGTCCTCAGATATTCATAAGGCTGTGAGAAATACAGAGATTAGTAAATTGATACCAGTTTCTTGAGAATAGCTAAATTTTAATACAGTATGTTGATTTTCCATTCTATTCATGTTAGTATCCCTTCACAAACAGAAACATTATTAAACTTTCAGATATGAAGTGAGTTACTATTTCCTGGTGACTTCCAAGCTAATATTCTGGTGTTTTTGTCAGTTGAAAATATCACATTCTGTGATTCTCCAGCCAATGTAGAAGGCAGTTAGCATATTTTTGCTTCTTTTCTAATAAATGCGAGTTATTATTATTTATTGATCAAATAAATACTTTGTCAGATAATGATAATACAAATAATGGACTGTTCTTTCAAACTTCTATGTTCTCCATCAAAGTAAACTGCTCAAGTTTGTTTCTTTATGATTCTCTTGCAAAGCATACTTTTAATGTAGTTAGAATTAGTTACAACTCTTTCTGATATTAAAAACAAGCAAAAAAAATCAATCACCAACAAAGTAATTTTTATAAAAATGTAAAGAGGGAGAGAGAAAGAGATTGAGAGACAGATTCTGCATTCATGTGTAAAATTCAATAAACCTATGTGTTAGTAAAATTTATATGTTAGCTTGGCTGAGCCACTTGGGTGCCCAGATATTTGGCCACACACTGTTCTGAGTATATGTCTGTGAGGGTTTTTATAGATGAGATTAACATTTGAACAGTAGATTGAGGAAAGTAAATTGCCTTCCTTGATATGGCTGGCCCTCATCTAATCAATTGAAAATCTAAATAGTACAAAAAAGCCTGAAAGGGAGATCTTCCTCTTTGATTAATTTGAACTAGGAATTTGTCTCTTCTGGTCTTCAGAGTCAAACTGAAACATTGACTTATCTTGGGTCTTGAATCCAGCAGCCTTCAGACTGTAATTTATACCATCAGCTCCCCTGGTTCTCAGGGCTTGGACTGAAAACATTGTCTCTCCCAGGTCTCCAATTTATTCACTACACATCTTGGGACATCTCAGCCTACATGTCATATGAGCCAGTTTCTTATAATAAAGCTCAAAGATATATAGGCTACATTGGATATTCATGAAATATGTGAAACATAGGAGATATCTATATATCTGTTATCCATCTGTATGCCTCCTGTTAGTTCTCCTTCTTTGTAGAACCCCGACTAATACAACATATTTAAACTAATGAAATTTTACTTTGGGGTTGAAATATGATGTTTTGTTTTAACAAATTTTTAAAAATAATGTACCATAAACATAGGAATAGATAGTTTTCATCACATATGACTTGCTGTCCAACTATGCTTGGAAGAGTTTTAAGAACATGTCTAGATTTTGTGAATGATAAATTAAACTTTATTTGCTTTTTCCATCCTCCCTGTCCCCACCTAAAGCTGTAAATCTCCTAGTAAGGAAGTGCTGCAGACATAGTTTGTTCATGGTATGAATTACTCCATGACACTTAAAGTCTAAGAAATGTCACAGTCTGTATTTTCCAAATCAAAACTAATTTGGCCCTTAGGATCCTAAAAGGCACTGCAACAAGCATATACTTTAATAGTATTTCTTTTGGAGTCTTCACTTTGCTGTGACGTGTTAAAGAAAACAGGGTGCAGCTGCTAGCCACTCAAAAGCCATTAAAGAAGCCAGGTTGGTGGAAAGGGAACTTTGCTTTACTTTTGGTGCCAGAAAATTGGGGGTGGGGGCTGGAGGGAGGGCAGACACCTGTCCAAAGGCCAACTCCTCCCACTGATAAGTCACTGGGGAAGAGCTTTTATAGACAAAGGGAGGGGGCTACATGCAGAAACTGTGCAATCAGTTCTGACAGTCATTTTGAAATTGGTCACTGATGGACTGATCAGCATCATTTTTTTTTTAAGTTAAGCTTTTTATTTTGTATTGGAGTATAGCCTATTAATAATGTTGTGATAGTTTCAGGTGGACAGTAAAGGGGCTCAGTCATATATACACATATATCCATTCCCTCTTAAACTTCCTTCCTATCCAGGCTACCACATAACATTGAGCAGAATTCCCTGTGCTATACAGTAGGTCTTTATTGGTTATCCATTTTAAATATAGCAGTGTGATCAGCATCATCTTGATTGCTTTAAGTACAGTTAATCTTCAGTTCCAGGGTCAATTTGTTTCCATTTCCTTGAGGCCAATTCTTGGAACTGTGGCAACATATATCATGATTATATCTGGTCATAGTGTAGTTAACTTCTCCACCTGGTACAGGTTTCAGTACCTACAATACAGCTCAAAGGCTATGACTCAGAATATATATCTACAGTCCTTGAGAAGGAACTAAACATACTTGACTATGCTTAATCACTACCTTATTACTATTTGGACTCCTTTGACTGTTTTCCTTTGTTTCTGAATATTCTCATTTTTCTGGTTAAACTTATTCTGTGGCTAAAGTTTTCCACAGACAAAAGGCAGGCAAAGGACTTGGCGAGGGCAGGGGAAGGGGCAAGGACCTTATGGTTCTGCTCTTTTTCAACAGGATCCTTGGGTTAAAGCAATTCTGCATAATTAGGAAATAATTCTCTATTCATATAACTCTTGTGGTTGCTTCCAAATAGGCTTTTTAGCCAGGCTGGAGTAACCAGGTGAAGGTGGGGGATTCTTCCAGTAACTCATTCACCTTGAGTCAGGTCAGTCACAGTAACTGATAGCGTGCTGACTCCCAATGTCACAGAGTTTATTAACTGGCTTCCACAGACACCAATATAGCCAACCAGGTATCCAAGTATTTTCACCTCCAGGGTGCTAGGTGCACTTGAAAGGATGGCTGTTTCATGAAACTATATTTCAGCTGTCATACCCAGTGGTTAACCATTTTTCAGTACCTACCCCACTTACTCCAAACCCAAGGAACAAACCCTTCTAGTCTGTATGTTAGCTCCATACTCTTGGACCCTTGGGAACCTACATTTATGAATCCTTCCCTGAAGAGAATGAAAGTCAAAACCTCAGGATACAAAGTGTCACTAATTTCCTGACAAGCCAATAAGACTATTTGTAATTCATTCTTGAGAAGCCAACAGAAGTACTTTTTACCTATGTTGAGCTATCAGGCAATTAAAAAGCATCTCTCCCATTTCCTAACCAAGTTCAGCCCATCCATGTTGGCCCCATACCCTCCTTTCCAATATGTTGTCTTTTTTCTTGCATACTTAAACATTCTGTCATGCATACGTTCTTACTCTATTCAAATTTGTCCTCTTAAATAACAAAAAACAAAGGAACTTAAATGAAATAATCCCACAGATTCCATATTACACTTTCAACATCAAGTATTCTCTTTTACTATTGAGAGCAAACCTCTCTAAATAGTTATCTAGATGTGCCTCTGCTAATGTAACTCTTGATTGTGGTTTAGTCGCTAAGTCATGTCTGACTCTTGCGACCCCATGGACTGTAGTCTGCCAGGCTCCTCTGTTCATGGGATTCTCCAGGCAAGAATACTGGAGTGGGTTGCCATTTCTTTCTCCAGGGGATCTTTCTAACCTAGGAATTGAACCCGTGTCTCCTACATTGCAAGCAAATTCTTTATCGACTGAGC
This sequence comes from Bison bison bison, assembly GCF_000754665.1. Lineage (NCBI taxonomy): Eukaryota > Metazoa > Chordata > Mammalia > Artiodactyla > Bovidae > Bison > Bison bison. The sequence continues at coordinate 10,397,735 of NW_011494708.1, read as the reverse complement.
TATGAAGGAAATCTTTACTCATTTGCAATCACTATTTGGTACCAATACTATCCCATCACATGTCACTAAAGTCACTGTTTCAACTTATATCTTTCATCCTTCATAACACTTGATTGCTCAGCACCATTCCATAATGGTAACTCTCTTGTATACAAGTTTTTTCAGAAATTTTTATTCTTTAACTATTTTTTACACAGTGTCCTGGTCTTTTCACTATATTTTGACTGCCATTTCTTAACATTCCTAAGAGATTGATACTTTTTTTTTACCTAAATATTTAATATGGGCAGTCTATACATCATAACCCCATACTTCTTCCCATCTTGCCTCATTCCTATCCGTGGACTAAATTGAGCCTTACACTGATGGTGCAGACTTTTATGTAACTATTCCTTATGTCTATTCTGAGTTTCAAAAGCTCCATAGAGATGTAGTCAATTATTTCTTATCTCTATCTTTTTCCTTTATTATTTTCCTGTGAACTAGCAAAAGCTAATTTTGCTATTAACCATAAGCAACTTATGTTGAAAACTATCAATAGCATCTGTTGATTATATATAGATGGAGCTTTATGTACCTGCTACCACAACCTTTTTACTACAACCCTTTTCCTTAGTACATAGTGATGAAGACAAGTCTTGTACTAAATTCTACTAACGCTGCAAACTATTAATAGCAGTCAGGCACAAGAATTGCCATACAGCTCCAACTTCAGGTTCTCAGATATGAACTTTGAAATCTAAGGACGATAACAATTTTTGATGGTGGGAATTGCAAATCTTATTCTTAGATTAGTTGTGGGGGAAAACAGGTGTATATATATATATATATATATGACTGAATGTAGTATGATTTGTATGTAGTCAGGATTAAGAACTATTTAAAATCTTCTGGATTTCTGTTTTGAGTCATTTCCCCTGTTTTTATGTGTAGCAGAACCCTGATATTGATACTCTTGGTTCACTCTATCTGCCAAATCCAGTTACCCCTTCAGAATTCTGTAAACACCTAGAATTCTCTATGCTTAATGAGTTATCAGAATTCAGATTATCTTAACCAAATGTTAAAATGCTATTATTCCAGTTTCTATCTTATTTTTGCTACAAGTCTAAAAATTTCCTGTCAGAAAATCCACTAAAATAAGCTACAACTTAAAAACTAATTAACTTGTTTGTTACAAGAGACTCAGAATAGTATCAGTGACTAAAATTTGAAAAACAGTAAATAATATATATTGACTAAGTGTCACATTTACTTTTAGATATATTGAGTCATAAATTATTTAACCCTTGTATACTGCTATAATTAGTCATTATTTTATCTTTATCTGCTAGATCAAGAAATCAAAGCTTAGCATAGTTTAGTGACTTGCCCAGAAATACTAAAAAATGACAGCATAAGGATATTCACCTAAAGTATCCTGCTCTAGCACTCGTGCATATTCTATTTCTCTTTGTCATTTTAATGTATACTCTGCATATTCAACGTTTCCATCCAGCCTCTAGAAGCATCCATTTGGTTGTTTCAGCTTAGTTCCATCAGCAACTTGCATATGGCAATGACATGAGCCCCTTCATCCTACTCTTTTTATTTTTTAATTGCTGGCTGCACTGGGTCTTCGTTACTGTGCATGGGCTTTCTCTGATTGCTGCAAGTGGGGCTACTCATCATTGTGGTTTGTGGGCTTTTCATTGCAGTAGTTTCTCTTCTTGCAGAGCATAGGCTCTAGGGCATGCTGGCTTCAGTAGCTGTGGTGCAAAGGCTCAATAGTTGTGGTACAGGGATGTAGTTGTTCCACGGCATGTGGAATCTTCCCAGGCCGGGGATCAAACCTGTGTCCCCTTCATCAGTGGGTAGATTTTCATTCATTGTATCACCAGGGAAGTCTGTCATAATCTTTTGAATGTATTATTATCCCTCACCTTGTTTAGCATTGTCTTATTTAAAATATCCATAAATGAATCCATTCATCTATTTGTGTTCCAACAGAGAATAAATGTTACTGTTATTGATGCTACACATTTGTTTGCTGAGAATTTGCCTTACCTTTTTATAGTCATGTAACTTTTATTTACTTTTATTTTAATACTTATACCATGCTTATACTTTAAATCACTTATAACTGATTCATAATGAACAGCATAGCTATACTGTAATTTTTTTTTACACTTTTATTTTTTTAATTTTATTTTATTTTTAAACTTTACATAATTGTATTAGTTTTGCCAAATATCAAAATGAATCCATCACAGGAGGGTTCAGGATGGGGAGCACATGTATAATGTAATTTATGCATGAATGATTCTAGGTAAATGTGGTACCTAGACATTCAGGGAAGACATGCAGGGGAGAGAAGACTAAAGAGATACAATTTAACATTAAGTACACTATCATTAAGATTAAAATAAAGATTCGTGTTACAAAGTAGGCATTAATGAAAAGGAGTTTCATGCCTCCAGCCGGACTCACGGTAAATATTTTAAACCATTTCTTTATTGCAGTCTATTTTGTCTTCTTGATTCATCTCATTGTCTACTGGGTTTCTTAGTTTTTTCATATATATATATATATATACAAATTTGAAAAACTCAGCTCTGGCCACAGGACTGGAAAAGGTCAGTTTTCATTCCAATCCCAAAGAAAGGCAATGCCAAAGAATGCTCAAGCTACTGCACAATTGCACTCATCTCACATGCTAGTAAAGTAATGCTCAAAATTCTCCAAGCCAGGCTTCAGCAATATGTGAACTGTGAACTTCCCGATGTTCAAGCTGGTTTTAGAAAAGTCAGAGGAGCTAGAGATCAAATTGCCAACATCCTCTGGATCATGGAAAAAGCAAGAGAGTTCCAGAGAAACATTTATTTCTGCTTTATTGACTATGCCAAAGCCTTTGACTGTGTGGATCACAATAAACTGTGGAAAATTCTGAAAGAGATGGGAATACCAGACTACCTGACCTGCCTCTTGAGAAACCTGTATGCAGGTCAGGAAGCAACAGATAGAACTGGACATGGAGCAACAGACTGGTTCCAAATAGGAAAGGAAAGGCTGTATATTGTCACCCTGCTTATTTAACTTCTATGCAGAGTACATCATGAGAAATGCTGGACTGGAAGAAACACAAGCTGGAATCAAGATGGCCAGAAGAAACATTAATAACCTCAGATATGCAGATGACACCACCCTTATGGCAGAAAGTGAAGAGGAACTAAAAAGCCTTTTGATGAAAGTGAAAGTGGAGAGTGAAAAAGTTGGCTTTAAAGCTCAACATTCAAAAAACGAAGATCATGGCATCTGGTCCCATCACTTCATGGGAAATAGATGGGGAAACAGTGGAAACAGTGTCAGACTTTATTTTTTTGGGGCTCCAAAATCACTGCAGATTTTGATTGCAGCCATGAAATTAAAAGATGCTTACTCCTAGGAAGGAAAGTTATATCCAACCTAGATAGCATATGCAAAAGCCTTTGCCAACAAAGGTCCGTGTAGTCAAGGCTATAGTTTTTCTGTGGTCATGTATGGATGCGAGAGTTGGACTGTGAAGAAGGCTGAACACCGAAGAATTGATGCTTTTGAACTGTGGTGTTGGAGAAGACTCTTGAGAGTCCCTT